>NC_092088.1:103219501-103239501 GCF_045679555.1 Salvelinus alpinus
TCCTTCTCCACATCCATTTGCTTTCTATGTTTTAACAGAACATAACAGTCTACCTGTCCAGGGATTTCACGCTGAGAGACAGACAGAGAGAGAACATTCTCGTTAATTCTCTTCCACTCTCCTCCATTCTCTCCTCTACTCTCTCCTCCACTGTCTCCTCCACTCTCTCCTACACTCTCTCCTCCACTCTCCTCCACTCTCCTCCACTCTCTCCTCCAATCTCCTCCACTCTCTCCTCCACTCTCCTCCACTCTCTCCTCCACTCTCTCCTCCACTCTCTTCCACTCTCTCCTCCACTCTCCTCCATTCTCTCCTCCACTCTCCTCCTCCATTCTCTCCTCCTCTCTCCTCCACTCTCTCCTCCACTCTCTTCCATTCTCTCCGCCACTCTCTTCCACTCTCTCCTCCACTCTCCTCCATTCTCTCCTCCACTCTCCTCCACTCTCTCCTCCACTCTCTTCCATTCTCTCCGCCACTCTCTTCCACTCTCTCCTCCACTCTCCTCCATTCTCTCCTCCTCTCTCCTCCACTTTCCTCCACTCCCTCCTCCATTATCTCCTCCACCTTCTCCTCCATTCTCTCCGCCACTCTCCTCCACTCTCCTCCATTCTTTCTGCCACTCTCCTCCATTCTCTCCTCCTCTCTCCTCCACTTTCCTCCACTCCCTGCTCCATTATCTCCTCCACCTTCTCCTCCACTCTCCTCCACTCTATCCTCAGCTCTCCTCCACTCTATCCTCCACTCTCCTCCACTCTCCTCCACTCCTCCATTCTCTCCTCCACCCTCCTCCATTCTCTCCTCCACTCTCTCCTGCACTCTCTCCTCCATTCTCTCCTCCACTCTCCTCCATTCTCTCTTCCACTCTCCTCCACTTTCATCCATTCTCTCCTCCACTCTCCTGCACTCTCTACTGCACTCTCCCCTGCACTCTCTTCCATTTTCTCCTCCACTTCCCTCCACTCTCTCCTCCATTCTCCTCCATTCTCTTCTCCACTCTCCTCCACTCTCTCCTCCACTCTCCTCCACTCTCCTCCATTCTTTCTGCCACTCTCCTCCATTCTCTCCTCCTCTCTCCTCCACTTTCCTCCACTCCCTCCTCCATTATCTCCTCCACCTTCTCCTCCACTCTCCTCCATTCTCTCCGCCACTCTCCTCCATTCTCCTCCATTCTCTCCGCCACTCTCCTCCGTTCTCTCCTCCACTATCCTCCACTCTCTCCTCCACTCTCTCCTCCACTCTCCTCCACTCTCCTCCACTCCTCCATTCTCTCCTGTAATTGATGAAGCCAGTGTGTTGATGAAGCCAGTGTGTTGATGAAGCCAGTGTGTTGATGAAGCCAGTGTGTTGATGAAGCCAGTGTGTTGATGAAGCCAGTGTGTTGATGAAGCCAGTGTGTTGATGAAGCCAGTGTGTTGATAAAGCCAGTGTGTTGATAAAGCCAGTGTGTTGATGAAGCCAGTGTGTTGATAAAGCCAGTGTGTTGATAAAGCCAGTGTGTTGATGAAGCCAGTGTGTTGATGAAGCCAGTGTGTTGATAAAGCCAGTGTGTTGATAAAGCCAGTGTGTTGATGAAGCCAGTGTGTTGATAAAGCCAGTGTGTTGATGAAGCCGGTGTGTTGATGAAGCCGGTGTGTTGATAAAGCCGGTGTGTTGATGAAGCCGGTGTGTTGATGAAGCCGGTGTGTTGATAAAGCCAGTGTGTTGATGAAGCCAGTGTGTTGATAAAGCCAGTGTGTTGATGAAGCCAGTGTGTTGATGAAGCCAGTGTGTTGATGAAGCCAGTGTGTTGATAAAGCCAGTGTGTTGATGAAGCCAGTGTGTTGATGAAGCCAGTATGTTAATAAAGCCAGTGTGTTGATAAAGCCAGTGTGTTGATAAAGCCAGTGTGTTGATAAAGCCATTATGTTGATAAAGCCAGTGTGTTGATAAAGCCAGTGTGTTGATAAAGCAATTATGTTGATAAAGCCATTATGTTGATAAAGCCAGTGTGTTGATAAAGCCGTTGTGTTGATGAAGCCAGTGTGTTGATGAAGCCAGTGTGTTGATGAAGCCAGTGTGTTGATGAAGCCAGTGTGTTGATGAAGCCAGTGTGTTGATGAAGCCAGTGTGTTGATGAAGCCAGTGTGTTGATGAAGCCAGTGTGTTGATAAAGCCATGTGTTGATAAAGCCAGTGTGTTGATGAAGCCAGTGTGTTGATGAAGCCAGTGTGTTGATGAAGCCATGTGTGTTGATGAAGCCAGTGTGTTGATGAAGCCAGTGTGTTGATGAAGCCAGTGTGTTGATGAAGCCAGTGTTGATGAAGCCAGTGTGATGATGAAGCCAGTGTGTTGATAAAACCAGTGTGTTGATAAAGCCAGTGTGTTGATGAAGCCAGTGTGTTGATGAAGCCATTGTGTTGATAAAGCCAGTGTGTTGATGAAGCCAGTGTGTTGATGAAGCCATTGTGTTGATAAAGCCAGTGTGTTGATAAAGCCAGTGTGTTGATAAAGCCAGTGTGTTGATAAAGCCAGTGTGTTGATAAAGCCAGTGTGTTGATGAAGCCAGTGTGTTGATGAAGCCAGTATGTTAATAAAGCCAGTGTGTTGATAAAGCCAGTGTGTTGATAAAGCCATTATGTTGATAAAACCAGTGTGTTGATAAAGCCAGTGTGTTGATAAAGCAATTATGTTGATAAAGCCATTGTGTTGATAAAGCCAGTGTGTTGATAAAGCCGTTGTGTTGATAAAGCCGTTGTGTTGATGAAGCCAGTGTGTTGATGAAGCCAGTGTGTTGATGAAGCTAGTGTGTTGATGAAGCCAGTGTGTTGATGAAGCCAGTGTGTTGATGAAGCCAGTGTGTTGATGAAGCCAGTGTGTTGATGAAGCCAGTGTGTTGATGAAGCTAGTGTGTTGATAAAGCCATGTGTTGATAAAGCCAGTGTGTTGATGAAGCCAGTGTGTTGATGAAGCCAGTGTGTTGATGAAGCCAGTGTTGATGAAGCCAGTGTGTTGATGAAGCCAGTGTGTTGATAAAACCAGTGTGTTGATAAAGCCAGTGTGTTGATGAAGCCAGTGTGTTGATGAAGCCATTGTGTTGATAAAGCCAGTGTGTTGATAAAGCCAGTGTGTTGATAAAGCCAGTGTGTTGATAAAGCCAGTGTGTTAATAAAGCCAGTGTGTTGATAAAGCCAGTGTGTTGATGAAGCCAGTGTGTTGATGAAGCCAGTGTGTTGATGAAGCCAGTGTGTTGATAAAGCCACTGTGTTGATGAAGCCAGTGTGTTGATAAAGCCATGTGTTGATAAAGCCGGTGTGTTGGTAAAGCCGGTGTGTTGATGAAGCCGGTGTGTTGATGAAGCCGGTGTGTTGATGAAGCCGGTGTGTTGATAAAGCCAGTGTGTTGATAAAGCCAGTGTGTTGATGAAGCCAGTGTGTTGATAAAGCCAGTGTGTTGATAAAGCCAGTGTGTTGATAAAGCCAGTGTGTTGATAAAGCCAGTGTGTTGATAAAGCCAGTGTGTTGATAAAACCAGTGTGTTGATAAAGCCAGTGTGTTGATAAAGCCAGTGTGTTGATAAAGCCAGTGTGTTGATAAAGCCAGTGTGTTGATGAAGCCAGTGTGTTAATAAAGCCATGTGTTGATGAAGCCAGTGTGTTGATGAAGCCAGTGTGTTGATGAAGCCAGTGTGTTGATGAAGCCAGTGTGTTGATGAAGCCAGTGTGTTGATGAAGCCAGTGTGTTGATGAAGCCAGTGTGTTGATAAAGCCAGTGTGTTGATAAAGCCAGTGTGTTGATGAAGCCAGTGTGTTGATGAAGCCAGTGTGTTGATGAAGCCAGTGTGTTGATGAAGCCAGTGTGTTGATGAAGCCAGTGTGTTGATGAAGCCAGTGTGTTGATGAAGCCAGTGTGTTGATGAAGCCAGTGTGTTGATGAAGCCAGTGTGTTGATAAAGCCAGTGTGTTGATGAAGCCAGTGTGTTGATGGAGCCAGTGTGTTGATGAAGCCAGTGTGTTGATGAAGCCAGTGTGTTGATGAAGCCAGTGTGTTAATAAAGCCAGTGTGTTGATGAAGCCAGTGTGTTGATGAAGCCAGTGTGTTGATGAAGCCAGTGTGTTGATGAAGCCAGTGTGTTGATGAAGCCAGTGTGTTGATAAAGCCAGTGTGTTGATAAAGCCAGAGTGTTGATAAAGCCAGAGTGTTGATAAAGCCAGTGTGTTGATAAAGCAAGTGTGTCGATAAACCCAGTGTGTTAATAAAGTCATGTGTTGATAAAGCCATGTGTATCTGACTAACCAACCTGGTTCTATTGAACTGTGTTGTGGTGAACAGTAGCTGAATATTTTTTTCAGTTCTGAGTCATTCTTTCCCAGTTGTGCCGCAAGGCCTTAGCCAATCACAGCCCACAACATCAGCTAATATCAAAGTTGTCTCCGCAGCGCCTTGGTCGACTCAACCAACTGTCTGGAAGAGATAAAAGAGAACTGAGAGAACTGGGTGGAATTCCCCCTCTTCTCTCTCTCTCTCTCTCTCTCTCTCTCTCTCTCTCTCTCTCTCTCTCTCTCTCTGTCTCTCTCTACCTTTCTCTCTCTCTCTCTCGTTAGTTTCCTAAGACTTTTATCAATTGATGTGTTGCCTTTCTTTTATTGTGTCTCTATGCGGAGGCCATCTACATATTATATACTGTTTATCTCCTGTTCCTAGGTCAGGTTGCAGGTGGGCCTGTACATAGTCTACATACTAGACTGGTTGACGGTCTACAGTAGAGAACAGATCCTGGTCCTACGGCTTGAAGATCACGCTTCTAACAGGAAATACACAATGCACAAAGTCTTTGACTTCCTCAACTTGGGTATGTAGTACTCATACATCTATCTTGTCCTTAACATTTCTTTGTTTCAAGTCAGTCAGTCTCTATTGAAGCTGCCCGACACAGAGCTTTAATCCTTAGCAAGACCTTTGAAGTTGACTTATGCAACTGCCGAAGATCCACGTCATGTTATAGACACTTCCCCATGCTGTTCTTACTATAACCTGAAGGGGGCAGCACAACCCTACAGCACTATAACTCACCAACAATACAACTAGTCTCACCATCACCCAGGTAACAGGGTTTAATAGAGGTTACTGTAAAAGTTACTGTAAAGTGCTCTTTGATTTGATTGACTGACTGATTGATGAATTGATTGACTTACTGATTGGTTGACTGACTGGCTGGCTGGCTGATTGGTTGATTGACTGACTGATTGGTTGACTGGCTGGCTGATTGGTTGATTGACCGACTGACTGATTGATTGACTGACTGATTGGTTGATTAATTTATTGATTGAATGATTGACTGACTGACTGACTGGTTGATTGACTGACTGACTGATTGGTTGATTGATTGACTGACTGACTGACTGACTGATTGATTGACTGACTGATTGGTTGAGTGATTGACTGACTGACTGACTGACTGACTGACTGACTGACTGACTGACTGATTGGTTGATTGACTGACTGACTGACTGACTGATTGGTTGACTGACTGATTGACTGACTGACTGATTGGTTGATTGACTGACTGACTGATTGGTTGACTGGCAGATTGGTTGATTGACTGACTGACTGACTGATTGGTATGTGGCTTACAGTATGTCCATGTGTTTATTAAGGTCCGTTGACGGAGCAGAAGGAAGCAGAGATCACTAAAAGCCCCGCCTCCAACACACGGCGGCCAGCAGATAAGAACCTAGGACCCATGCTCCCCGTAACCAAGGAGATACTGAGGGACTTCTACACTCCGTTCAACAAGAAACTGGCCAAGGTGCTCCGCAACGACTCTTTCAGATGGGACAACCATTCAGACCTCATGTAAAGACTTGTTTTAATGGGGGAAACCATTCAGAACTCATGTAAAGACTTGTTTTAATGGGGGAAACCATTCAGAACTCATGTAAAGACTTGTTTTAATGGGGGAACCATTCAGAACTCATGTAAAGACTTGTTTTAATGGGGAAACCATTCAGACCTCATGTAAAGACTTGTTTTAATGGGGGAAACCATTCCGAACTCATGTAAAGACTTGTTTTAATGGGGAAACCATTCAGAACTCATGTAAAGACTTGTTTTAATGGGGGAACCATTCAGAACTCATGTAAAGACTTGTTTTAATGGGGAAACCATTCAGAACTCATGTAAAGACTTGTTTTAATGGGGGAAACCATTCAGAACTCATGTAAAGACTTGTTTTAATGGGGGAAACCATTCAGAACTCATGTAAAGACTTGTTTTAATGGGGAAACCATTCAGAACTCATGTAAAGACTTGTTTTAATGGGGAAACCATTTCAGCACTCGTATATCCCAGTCAATGTTTCATATACATTTTTTGGGGCACTGTGCAAATATCAGGTCTGCTGAGCGCAAACTTAAACGTTGTGAAAATTCTGTACAACTTCCAGCGTGCGTTCCCTGTGAACACTGAGGCTGTACCCGCGTTAAGTTACAGTTTCACTGTGAACTCTGACGCTGTACCTGCGTTAAGTTACAGTTTCACTGTGAACACTGAGGCTGTACCTGCGTTAAGTACAGTACAGTTTTAACAGTGGCCAAGAAGGATACTGGCTATTGATCCTAATGTGGGCCTACCAGAGTGGCCTGCCATCAAAAACAATGGAGAAAATGCATCCCATAACATGTTAACATGGAAATAACTGTTCTATTGTTCAGCCTACAGTAGCAGCCAATGTGTGGTGTTCAATGCCTACATTCCATCAGACTTTTGAAGAAAAAAGAAACATTCAGTATTTGACATCAACCTGTTTATCCACTTGTCCTTCAGACATGGAGGTGACTGGAAATGTTGTGTTGTTTGATGCAAGAAACCACTTCACAAAATAAAATGCATCATTATTCCCATTCCATTATGACAAATTATGCTACCCTCTGCCTATTGGCTGCTGAGCTTATTGAAGCATGTCTCAAAATACAACACTGCCCCTTTAAGACAACAAACAAAAAAGCTCTTTACCTGACTCACTTTTCAAAGATATCTAGAAATGTACACATTTTGTGCTCTTGTAGGAAGCAATCCCTCCCCTATTTCTGACTACAAATGGGCTAATATCTCACTAACTGGCAAAGGATATGAACAAAATGTGCACACATGGCTACATGCAGCTCTCGCTTTAACCTCAGAACAAGCGCATCCACTCACGACCGCTCATGCTATAAACACAGTCCAGTTCATCCACTCACGACCGCTCATGCTGTAAACACAGTCCAGTTCATCCACTCACGATCGCTCATGCTGTAAACACAGTCCAGTTCATCCACTCACGACCGCTCATGCTGTAAACACAGTCCAGTTCTTCCACTCACGACCGCTCATGCTGTAAACACAGTCCAGTTCATCCACTCACGACCGCTCATGCTGTAAACACAGTCCAGTTCATCCACTCACGACCGCTCATGCTGTAAACACAGTCCAGTTCATCCACTCACGACCGCTCATGCTGTAAACACAGTCCAGTTCAAAGTCAATGGCACAGATCCATATATGGCAATGGTCTATTTGCATATAGGCCTACTACAGCTCTGATTGGTTATGCTACACCGGTCTGTGTAGAGTACGGTCTGAGTTGTGCGTGTCAATACAATAGAATCATGGAAGAAGTTTGGAACCACCAAGACTCTTCCTAGAGCTGGCCGCCCGTCGAAACTGAGCATTCGGGGGAGTAGGGCCTTGATCAGGGAGGTGACCAAGAACCCAATGGTAACTCTGACAGACCTTTACAGTTCCTCTGTGGAGATGGGAGAATCTTCCAGAAGGACAACCATCTCTGCAGCACTCCACCAATCAGACCTTTATGTTAGAGTGGCCAGACGGCAGACACTTCTCAGTAAAAGGCACATGACAGCCCGCTTGGAGTTTGCCAAAAGGCACCTAAAGGACTCAGATCATGAGAAACAAGATTCTATGGTCTGTTGAAACTAAGATTGAACTCTTTGGCCTGAATGCCAAGCGTCACATTTGGAGGAAACCTGGCACTATCCGTACGATGAAGCATGGTGGTGGCAGCATCATGCTTTGGGGATATTTTTCAGCGGGAGGGACTGGGAGACTAGTCACAATCGAGACAAATATGAATGTTGCAATGTACAGAGAGATCCTTGATGAAAACCTGCTCCAGAGCGCTCAGGACCTCAGACTGGGGTGAAGGTTCACCTTCCAACAAGTTAACGACCCTAAACACACAGCCAAGACAACGCAGAAGTGGCTTCGGGACAAGTCTCTGAATGCCCTTGAGTGACCCAGCCAGAGCCTGGACTTGAACCCGATTGAACATCTCTGGAGAGACCTGAAAATAGCTGTGCAGCAACACTCCCCATCCAACCTGACAGAGCTTGAGAGGATCTGCAGAGAAGAATGGGAGAAACTCCTCAAATACAGGTGTGCCAAGCTTGTAGCGTCATACCCAAGAAGATTCGAGGCTGTAATCGCTGCCAAAGGTGCTTCAACAAAGTACTGAGTTTAAATCTTCAACAAAAAGGGTCAGATGACAATTAGGGGAAAGAAAAAATGAATCTATTGAAGGTATTGCACAAAACAGCCCTGGAGTATTCTTACCTTAGTGGACTTTGTCTACGTTTGTCCTCAACACTAGTTTTTGAAATTATACTCGGAATACTTATGCAAATGTGATATTTCAGTTTATTTTATTTTTTATAAATTAACAAAAAATTCTAAAATCCAGTTTTTGCTTTGTCATTATGGGCTATTGTACTGTATGTAGATTAATGAGGGAAAAAATATTTAATCAATTTTAGAATAAGACTATAACGTAACAAAATGTGGAAAAAGTCAAGTAGTCTGAATAGTTTTTGAAGGCGCTGTACATTTAAATCATGTGCTTTTTATTTTTATTTTACTGGGCTGATGGTACCTGCATCTGATGGTCAGTCTCGGCGGAGGGAGAAGAGCAGCAGACTGAGGGTCAGTCTCAGCAGAGGGAGAAGAGCAGCAGACTGAGGGTCAGTCTCAGCGGAGGGAGAAGAGCAGCAGACTGAGGGTCCGTCTCAGCGGAGGGAGAAGAGCAGCAGACTGAGGGTCAGTCTCAGCAGAGGGAGAAGAACAGCAGACTGAGGGTCAGTCTCAGCGGAGGGAGAAGAGCAGCAGACTGAGGGTCCGTCTCAGCGGAGGGAGAAGAGCAGCAGACTGAGGGTCCGTCTCAGCGGAGGGAGAAGAACAGCAGACTGAGGGTCAGTCTCAGCAGAGGGAGAAGAACAGCAGACTGAGGGTCCGTCTCAGCAGAGGGAGAGAGCAGCAGGCTGAGGGTCAGTCTCAGCGGAGGGAGAAGAGCAGCAGACTGAGGGTCCGTCTCAGCGGAGGGAGAAGAGCAGCAGACTGAGGGTCAGTCTCAGCAGAGGGAGAAGAACAGCAGACTGATGGTCAGTCTCAGCAGAGGGAGAAGAGCAGCAGACTGAGGGTCAGTCTCAGCAGAGGGAGAGAGCAGCAGACTGAGGGTCAGTCTCAGCGGAGGGAGAAGAGCAGCAGACTGAGGGTCAGTCTCGGCGGAGGGAGAAGAGCAGCAGACTGAGGGTCAGTCTCAGCAGAGGGAGAGAGCAGCAGACTGAGGGTCCGTCTCAGCAGAGGGAGAAGAGCAGCAGACTGAGGGTCAGTCTCAGCGGAGGGAGAAGAGCAGCAGACTGAGGGTCTGCCTATCAACATCCCTCGAGTCGCATTATTTATGCCTCATGCACAAATTCATGTCGTTACTCCTATGTACTGAGAAAGTGAAATATTCCTCGATATTAAAAAAGACCCAAGCCGCTAATAATAACAAGAATACAAGCCTATAGAGACACGTTCCTACTCATTCATTACTGCTGCAGTGCTGGTTGTAGCGCTGAGTGGAAATAGGAAGAATGCACATTTTATGACTTATAAAAGTGTTGAAAACAAAGTGTTGACAGTGCTGAGTAACAACTTAAACATCAACTCACTCATAAAAACAGCAGCTCTTTGCTGTATTCGTTGACAGTCTCTCTCTCTAGTCGTGGTTTTTAAATGTTTTGAAAATCTCACAGTATCAACTTTGCTGTAGCTTTCTGTTATGGCTGCTACGTTACTGCAGACACGGTCATCTGAGCCATCCGATTGGCCGGCAGTGCACTTGATTTGCTCTCTGGGCCCGCCGGGAAGGCAGAGTTTATACCTTCAGACACATGAAATGGTTCAAAATGGCAACAGTTGGCCTACCCGGCGCGCAGGGCAGCTAAATCAGGTGCACCTACCGCCAACAGCCCGAGATGATAAATAAATAGGAACACAAGACTTTATCGTTGGGTTTTTTTACAGAAATGTTTTGCGATCGACTAGGAATGCCTTGGAGATCGACCCGTGGATCGTGATCGACCGGTTGGTGACCACTGCAGTCTCGGGGCTACTGTGCGGGCGAACACACCTGCAGCTTAGAGGGAACATTGGTGCCAGTCTGTTGCTGCTCCCTTGCCCAGCCTGGTCTCATAGACTAAATGTAACATAGTACATGTAAACCCCAAAAACACTCAAATGAGTTTGATATGTTACGTTTGGTATGGTTACATAAAACAGAAGGTTAGCCTCATTAACACGAACGTCTTGCAACCCAAAGGTTGCGTGTTCGAATCATATCACTGACGATTTTAGCTAATTAGCAACTTTGTAATTATTTATTACTTTTTAGCTACTTGGCAACTACTTAGCATGTTAGCTTACCCTTCTAGCTAACCCTAACCGTAACACTTTAACCCTACTCCTAACCCTGACCTTAACCCCTAACGTTAGCATTAGCCACCTAGCCAACTAGCTAACGTTAGCGACAACAAATCAGAATTTGTTACATGTCATACGTTTTTCAAATTTGCCAACATATTGTACGAATTGTAATTCATGACATATAATACAAATTGTAATTAGTAACATATCCTTCGAAATGGATGATGGACATCCCCAAATGTATACATACTATACGAAACGAAACGTAACATATCACACTAATTGGAGTGTCTGTTTACTATGTTACGTCCATCCCTGAGTCCAGGTTGTCTTGCCAACTTCAATCATGTTTGACATGTCAGTTCCATGAGGAGTTGGCAAGAGAGTAGGAACAGACTGGCACCCAGGCTACATTACAATCCACCCAGGCTACATTATAATCCATCCAGGCTACATTATAATTCACCCAGGCTACATTATAATTCACCCAGGCTACATTATAATTCGCCCAGGCCACATTATAATTCACCAGGCTACACTATAATCCACCCAGTCTACATTATAATCCACCCAGTCTACATTATAATCCACCCAGGCTACATTATAATCCACCCAGGCTACATTATAATCCACCCAGGCTACATTATAATCCACCCAGGCTACATTATAATTCACCCAGGCTACATTATAATCCACCCAGGCTACATTATAATCCACCCAGGCTACATTATAATCCACCCAGGCTACATTATAATTCACCCAGGCTACATTATAATCCACCCAGGCTACATTATAATTCATCCAGGCTACATTATAATCCGCCCAGGCTACATTATAATCCACCCAGGTTACATTATTATTCACTCTTCTTAGAAAACAGGGTGGCTACCTAGAACCATTAAAGGTTCTTAGGCTGTCCCTGTAGTAGGAGTACCCGTTTTCAAATCTCCCTTTCGGTTTCCAAGTAGATGGTTCTACCTAGAACCAAAACACCTGGTCTGAAGGTAAGACCAGGTCTGAAGGTAAGACCTGGTCTGAAGGTAAGACCTGGTCTGAAGGTAAGACCTGGTCTGAAGGTAAGACCTCATCTGAAGGTAAGACCTCGTCTGAAGGTAAGACCTGGTCTGAAGGTAAGACCTGGTCTGAAGGTAAGACCTGGTCTGAAGGTAAGACCTCATCTGAAGGTAAGACCTCGTCTGAAGGTAAGACCTCGTCTGAAGGTAAGACCTGGTCTGAAGGTAAGACCTGGTCTGAAGGTAAGACCTGGTCTGAAGGTAAGACCTCGTCTGAAGGTTAGACCTCGTCTGAAGGTAAGACCTGGTCTGAAGGTAAGACCTGGTCTGAAGGTAAGACCTGGTCTGAAGGTAAGACCTGGTCTGAAGGTAAGACCTGGTCTGAAGGTAAGACCTCGTCTGAAGGTAAGACCTCGTCTGAAGGTAAGACCTGGTCTGAAGGTAAGACCTGGTCTGAAGGTAAGACCTGGTCTGAAGGTAAGACCTGGTCTGAAGGTAAGACCTCGTCTGAAGGTAAGACCTGGTCTGAAGGTAAGACCTCGTCTGAAGGTAAGACCTCGTCTGAAGGTAAGACCTCGTCTGAAGGTAACTGGTACCGGTTTTAAAAAACTAATGGAAGTATGATGGTAGTTTTGGTCTACCCCCCCACAACATTTGTTAAAAATGTGTCAAAAATATAAAGATTTAGGACAGACACTTCAAATCCTTGTTTCTTATGGTACATTTTTTTGACTGTCGTTTTTGCCATTTCTGAATGTGTTATTCAATGTGTTTCTATGGTCAAAATCAGTATTTTATCAAATCATATTTTTATATATTTTTGGGGGATAAATCTAAATCAAATACTGTTCCTGATTTGATCCATAGTTTGACCATCTAACAATAATTCCATATGTCAGTTTAGCATTTAAAGAACCACTGACCGAAACATTAATGATCCTCATTTTCTTGTTGTATCACCTCTCCCACCAAGAGGATTTATGTTGAGGAATGTTGAGAAATCAACGTCTGTTCCTATTTAAACAATAAGTATAAAAGTTATATTAATGCGAAGTATACTAATGATTCATAATCCCACCAGGGTCCTGACTAGTATACCAATGATTCATAATCCCAGCTGGGTCCTGACTAGTATACCAATGATTCATAATCCCACCTGGGTCCTGACTAGTGTACCAATGATTCATAATCCCACCTGGGTCCTGACTAGTATACTAATGATTCATAATCCCACCTGGGTCCTGACTAGTATACCAATGATTCATAATCCCACCTGGGTCCTGACTAGAATACCAGAGATTCATAATCCCAGCTGGGTCCTGACTAGTATACCAATGATTCATAATCCCACCTGGGTCCTGGCTAGTATACCAATTATCCATAATCCCAGCTGGGTCCTGACTAGTATACCAGTGATTCATAATCCCAGCTGGGTCCTGACTAGTATACCAATGATTCATAATCCCACCTGGGTCCTGACTAGTATACCAATGATTCATAATCCCACCTGGGTCCTGACTAGTGTACCAATGATTCATAATCCCACCTGGGTCCTGACTAGTATACCAATGATTCATAATCCCAGCTGGGTCCTGACTAGTATACCAATGATTCATAATCCCACCTGGGTCCTGACTAGTATACCAATGATTCATAATCCCACCTGGGCACTGACTAGTATACCAATGATTCATAATCCCACCTGGGTCCTGACTAGTATACCAATGATTCATAATCCCACCTGGGTCCTGACTAGTATACCAATGATTCATAATCCCACCTGGGTCCTGACTAGTATACCAATGATTCATAATCCCACCTGGGTCCTGACTAGTATAGCAATGATTCATAATCCCAGCTGGGTCCTGACTAGTATACCAATGATTCATAATCCCAGCTGGGTCCTGATTAGTATACCAATGATTCATAATCCCACCTGGGTCCTGGCTAGTATACTAATGATTCATAATCCCAGCTGGGTCCTGACTAGTATACCAATGATTCATAATCCCACCTGGGTCCTGACTAGAATACCAATGATTCATAATCCCACCTGGGTCCTGACTAGAATACCAATGATTCATAATCCCACCTGGGTCCTGACTAGTATACCAGAGATTCATAAAGATTATACACAACATACCTTATGTCACGCCCTGGCCTTAGTATTCTTTGTTTTCTTTATTATTTTAGTTAGGTCAGGGTGTGACATGGGGAAGGTTTGTGTTTTGGGTGGTTATATGTTAAAGGGGGTGTTGGGTTTAGTGTATGGGTTTGTGTTGAGTGAATGTTTCTAGGTATGTCTATGGTTGAGTGAATGTTTCTAGGTATGTCTATGGTTGCCTGAGTGGTTCTCAATCAGAGACAGATGTCTTTCATTTGTCTCTGATTGGGAGCCATATTTAAGGCAGCCATAGGCATCATGCATTTGTGGGTAATTGTCCATGTGCGTGTCTATGTTGCATGTTTTTGCACTTAGTCATTTATAGCTTCACGTTCGTCTATTTGTTGTTTTGTTTAGTTTTTCTTCTTCTAAATAAAGAGAAGATGTATTTTTCACACGCTGCGCCTTGGTCCTCTCTCTCTCCCTTTGACGATCGTGACACCTTATTATAGTTTATTGTACACAGATACCATTCCACCACACTGTCATGTCCTTAACTTCTCTCTGAGTGTGTGTTCTCATGAATAATTATTCCACAATACTGACTTCTATTAGTTATATATACAAAAAATTGTTCCAGTGAAAGGAAGGACTGTGTCATAGTCCACACACACACACACACACACACACACACACACACACACACACACACACACACACACACACACACACACACACACACACACACACACACACACACACACACACACACACACACCAGATGGCAGTATTGTGCTGGGACGGTAAGATGTCTTAGGTAATTACAACTCATCAGCCTACAGTAATGACTTTCTCTCCTTTTGGTGAAGTCTGTCATGTCCATTGAGAGACACAAATTAAATACATGTTGGATTAAAACTTTATGTAATTTGAATCAGGATTTTTATGTCAGCAGAACAATTAAGGTATGGGATTAAAAAGACAGACAGACAGACAGACAGACAGACAGACAGACAGACAGACAGACAGACAGACAGACAGACAGACAGACAGACAGACAGACAGACAGACAGACAGACAGACAGACAGACAGACAGACAGACAGACAGACAGACAGACAGACAGACAGACAGACAGACAAATGGGAAGGACTAGTTATGGAACACTACTTTGTTTAATGAAGAAACATTTTGTTCAACTGTACGTGTCAAACATTTTAGGATACTGGCTTCCTCTTTCAGCATTAGGAAACACTACAAAGCATTGGGATTACAACACAAACCTTTCTCACATTCACAAAAGCTGTTAAAATCAAATGTTTCTAATGATTGGAAACTTACTGGGCATGATGATACATACCAATGAATGACTAATCTCCCTGTTGCCCGTTGGGCCAGTAACCAAAAGGTTCCTGGATCGAATCCCCGAGCTGACAAGGTAAAAATCTCCCTAGACCTCCCAAATTAACAATGTTCTGACGTACTGTTGCCCATTGGGCCAGTAACCAAAAGGTTCCTGGATCGAATCCCTGAGCTGACAAGGTCAAAATCTCCCTAGACCTCCCAATGTTCTGACGTACGTTGATGTCGATTAAGGCAGCCCCCCCCCCCCCCCCCCCACCTCTCTGATTCACATGAGTTGGGTTAAATGCAGAAGACACATTTCAGTTGTACAACTGACTAGGTATTTACCCCTTTCCTTTTCCAAGGGTCTGGGGTTTCTGAGACGAGTGAATGACTGAGGACTAAACATGTTATTCACGTTCTCGACACCAGAGGGCAGGAGACAATCACAAAGAAATTGGAGTAGGTTTTGTGACAAACCACCTGGAAAGGAAAAACAAATAGTTTTAAATCTCTGCATATTTTTTCAAATATCCTTTTGGAAAATAACAAAGTTAACTAAAGAAGTCAGTTGGATCTTGATAAAACACATTGAATGGACAAATGGATCCCCATATTAAAATTACCTTATCTCATTTGCATATTCTGTTTTGACTTAAACGTTGTAACTTTAAGGGCCAGCTGGATGACTGGAGGAAGTTATGGGCCAGCTGGATGACTGGAGGAAGTTATGGGCCAGCTGGATGACTGGAAGAAGTTATGGGCCAGCTGGATGACTGGAGGAAGTTATGGGCCAGCTGGATGACTG
Organism: Salvelinus alpinus; assembly: GCF_045679555.1. Classification (NCBI taxonomy): domain Eukaryota; kingdom Metazoa; phylum Chordata; class Actinopteri; order Salmoniformes; family Salmonidae; genus Salvelinus; species Salvelinus alpinus. The sequence continues at coordinate 103,235,488 of NC_092088.1, forward strand.
GAGGAAGTTATGGGCCAGTTGGATGACTGGAGGAAGTTATGGGCCAGCTGGATGACTGGAGGAAGTTATGGGCCAGCTGGATGACTGGAAGAAGTTATGGGCCAGTTGGATGACTGGAGGAAGTTATGGGCCAGCTGGATGACTGGAGGAAGTTATGGGCCAGCTGGATGACTGGAGGAAGTTATGGGCCAGCTGGATGACTGGAGGAAGTTATGGGCCAGTTGGATGACTGGAGGAAGTTATGGGCCAGTTGGATGACTGGAGGAAGTTATGGGCCAGCTGGATGACTGGAGGAAGTTATGGGCCAGCATGATGACTGGAAGAAGTTATGGGCCAGTTGGATGACTGGAGGAAGTTATGGGCCAGCTGGATGACTGGAGGAAGTTATTGGCCAGCTGGATGACTGGAGGAAGTTAAGGGCCAGTTGGATGACTGGAGGAAGTTATGGGCCAGCTGGATGACTGGAAGAAGTTATGGGCCAGCTGGATGACTGGAGGAAGTTATGGGCCAGTTGGATGACTGGAGGAAGTTATGGGCCAGCTGGATGACTGGAGGAAGTTATGGGCCAGCAGGATGACTGGAGGAAGTTATGGGCCAGCATGATGACTGGAGGAAGTTATGGGCCAGTTGGATGACTGGAGGAAGTTATGGGCCAGCTGGATGACTGGAGGAAGTTATGGGCCAGCATGATGACTGGAGGAAGTTATGGGCCAGCTGGATGACTGGAGGAAGTTATGGGCCAGCATGATGACTGGAGGAAGTTATGGGCCAGCTGGATGACTGGAGGAAGTTAAGGGCCACCTGGATCACTGGAGGAAGTTATGGGCCAGAAGTCACTACAAAATAAACCTCCCTCTCCAGCATAGCCTGCAGACCTGGGTCCAAATACTATTTGAGCTCATTTCAAATAGTTTATCTGTGCTTGATTGAGCTTTCCCGGGATAAGGAAACCAATAGAAACATCCCAAAATAACAAACCCTGCTCACCTGGCACTCCAGGACATGGCTAAAGCAAACACACACACACAATTGCTCAACCCTTCTATAAATGTATAATGATTAGCAGTATTAAAGGCTCTGCATGTTCAAACCCACGTCTCCATTGGCATTTGTACTTCCTGCACAAAGTAGAGCGGAGCGAAGCTGTTTTAAAGGAAGTTAATCAAGGAAGTGAGTTCGTGTATATGCTAGACCTCCCCCCACATCAACCAATCACATCAACGCGGAACTATACGGAGTTGTTACAAAATCTAGGGCGGTGCACGGCGAAGCGGTACGGAGCTGAGTTTTGTCCTCCAGAGACTCCACCATTACATCACACCGTACATACGGCGCCTCCGACCACTGAAGGAGCTTTTTCGCCTGCACGCCGTTTTATGACCCGGAGGTTTCTCTACGATACAGAGAAAAAAGGGGGGGGGCCCAGATGTTTGACGTGGAGCTGACGCCATCTTGGAAACCAACATCTGAATGGTCTGTAGAAGGCCAACAGGAATGACATGTGCATCTTGTTTTTCATCTACGACTATTGAAAACACGTCGTGGTAAAACTTTAGAAAGGAAACCTAGAATGACCCGTCCGTTACAGGACAACGAACTGTAAATCACCACCGTTCAACTGAATCTAGTGTCCTGTAAAACGCTCTGCTACTCTGTTACTGTTGTTAATGTTGATGTCTGTTAGGAGGAGGACCATATAAAACAGGTGTGGTGATGTCTGTTAGGAGGAGGAGGGAGAGGACGGGGTGGTAGACAGAGAGGAGGAGGAGAGGCGGGGAGAGGAAGAGTGGGAGGGAGAGAGAGGGAGAGGGAGAGTGGGAGGGAGAGAGAAGAGGATGAGGGTGGTAGAGTTAGTAGAGGTAGAGGGATGGGTGAAGGAGGAGAGGAGGAGGCAGCGAGAGGGGAGGAGAGGGGATGAGAGGGGAGGAGAGGAGAGGAGATGAGAGGAGAGATGAGAGGGGAGGAAGGGGAGGAGAGGAGAGGAGGAGGCATCGAGGGGAGGAGAGGAGATGAGAGGGGAGGAGAGGAGAGGGGATGAGAGGGGAGGAGAAGAGATGAGAGGGGAGGAGAGAAGAGGAGAGTGGAGGAGAGGAGAGGAGGTGGGGAGAGGGGGGGGGGTGGGGAGAGGGGACGAGAGGGGAGGAGAGGAGGTGGGGAGAGGGGGGGGGGTGGGGAGAGGGGATGAGAGGGGAGGAGAGGATATGAGAGAAGAGGAGAGGGGAGTGGAGGGGAGAGGAGTGGATGAGAGGAGAGGAGATGAGAGGGGAGGAGAAGAGATGAGAGGGGATGAGAGGGGAGGAGAACAGAGGAGAGGAGAGGAGAGGAGAGGAGAGGAGAGGAGAGGAGAGGAGAGGAGAGGAGAGGAGAGGAGAGGAGAGGAGAGGAGAGGAGGTGGGGAGAGGGGATGAGAGGGGAGGAGAGGAGATGAGAGAAGAGGGTAGGGGAGGGGAGGGGATGAGAGGGGAGGAGGGGAGGAGAGGGGAGGAGAGGAGGGGAGAGGAGGTGGGGAGAGGGGATGAGAGGGGAGGAGAGGAGATGAGAGAAGAGGGGAGGGGAGGGGAGGGGAGGGGAGAAGAGGACAGAGAGGACAGAGAGGACAGAGAGGAGAGGAGAGGAGAGGAGAGGAGAGGAGAGGAGAGGAGAGGAGAGGAGAGGAGAGGAGAGGAGAGGAGAGGAGAGGAGAGGGAGATGAGAGGGGAGGAGAGAAGAGGACAGGGGAGAAAAGGAGAGGGGAGGAGAGAAGAGGAAGGGGGAAGGGATGAGAGGAGAGGAGAGGAGAGGAGAGGAGAGGAGAGGAGAGGAGAGGAGAGGAGAGGAGAGAGGAGGTGGGGAGGAGAGGGAGGTTCCCAGGCTCTAGGAGGTAAAGGCTGTCCACATGTTTTGACTTGTCTGACTTCCCAGCAGGTGACAGCTGTCTGGCTCTGGTCAGTGGGACCTCAACTCTCTACAGTTTAATTTCTCCACGTGTCAGTTCAGATCAATTCCCAGATGAAGAGGAAGGAGGGCCTGAGCAGAGTGGAGATGAAGAGGAGGGAGGGCCTGAGCAGATAGAGATGAAGAGGAGGGAGGGTCTGAGCAGAGTGAGACGAAGAGGAGGGAGGGGCTGAGCAGAGTGAGATGAAGAGGAGGGAGGGCCTGAGCAGAGTGAGATGAAGAGGAGGGAGGGCCTGAGCAGAGTGGAGATGAAGAGGAGGGAGGGGCTGAGCAGAGTGGAGATGAAGAGGAGGGAGGGGCTGAGCAGAGTGGAGATGAAGAGGAGGGAGGGCCTGAGCAGGGGCCAAACCCAAAAAGGGTTCTACCTGGTACCAAAAAGGGTTCTACCTGGAACCAAAAAGGGTTCTACATGGAACCAAAAAGTGTTCTACTGTGGGGACAGCCAAAGAACCTGGACGCAGTCAAGGTGAAACTTAGTGCTGTCAGACTGTGGTACTGAAGATGTGTGTGTGTGTGTGTGTGTGTGTGTGTGTGTGTGTGTGTGTGTGTGTGTGTGTGTGTGTGTGTGTGTGTGTGTGTGTGTGTGTGTGTGTGTGTGTGTGTGTGTGTGTGTGTGTGTGTGAGTGTGAGTGTGTGTGTATGATGGTAATGGCTATTGCAGCTCAGGCGCTGATGTGATGAGCTGTGACAGAGGGAAGAGCTCTATCTCTGAGCGTTCACACACACACACACACACACACACACACACACACACACACACACACACACACACTAAGAGACAAACAGACACTGTCTGAGCATGTCTGGACGCTGCACAGAGAGACTCCCTGTCTCACGTCAGCTGCTCACTAATGTGATGATTACAGCTCGGTCCAAACAGGTCTGGGCATCAAACAAAAGACAAAGTATTCCCACGAACCCCTGAGTCCCAAATGGCACCATAATCCCTAATAGTGCATTGCTAGTGACCAGGGCCCACCCTATTCCCTATATAGTACACTACTATCGACCAGGACCCACCCTATTCCCTATACAGTGAATAGTTCCAGCAAGGCTGCGAACACCAAGTTCCTTATTTTC
>NC_092088.1:103244501-103262001 GCF_045679555.1 Salvelinus alpinus
TGTAGAGAGACTGTAAGATGACCTGACCAACACAAGGCTGGCAAAGAGACCAAACGTTATTCTAGTCTTCTAACGACCTTGGCGCCAACTTGTCGTCTCCGCCTCTGATCATTCGTTTAAAAACAACTTGGTTGGTTTTTTTGTGGTATTTTTTGATCGGGCTAAAAGAGTCTTCCAAAAATGTTATCGTCCAAATTCTCAGCTTAATCAAAAGACAGATCTTTGAAACGACACCAAAGTCTTTAATAAGACGGTTGTATAGTTTTTACAGCCAGAGAAACTAGCCTAGAAACATAATTTTCACTCAAATGTTAATACGTATGACACCAGACGTTGTATTGTTAGGGATTAACATTGTCAGTCACTAGCTGATAATCGGATGCTATTGTTCTGACGAGGTCACGATAAGTAACGTGAACCAGACGTTCATAGGAAACCTCCCAAACGCCACCCTATTCCCTACGTAGTACGGACCCTGGTCAGAAGTAGTGCTCTATGTAGGGACTAGGGGGCCATTTGGGACTAAAACCATAGCGATACATGTGATGAATCTGAATGGAAAAGTTGATCCACACAGACATGGGAACCCAGAAGACTTGAGGACAGAGATTCAGGGAACACCATCCACATCACACAGACATGGGAACCCAGAAGACTTGAGGACAGAGATTCAGGGAACACCATCCACATCACACAGACATGGGAACCCAGAAGACTTGAGGACAGAGATTCAGGGAACACCATCCACATCACACAGACATGGGAACCCAGAAGACTTGAGGACAGAGATTCAGGGAACACCATCCACATCACACAGACATGGGAACCCAGAAGACTTGAGGACAGAGATTCAGGGAACACCATCCACATCACACAGACATGGGAACCCAGAAGACTTGAGGACAGAGATTCAGAGAACACCATCCACATCACACAGACATGGGAACCCAGAAGACTTGAGGACAGAGATTCAGGGAACACCATCCACATCACACAGACATGGGAACCCAGAAGACTTGAGGACAGAGATTCAGGGAACACCATCCACATCACACAGACATGGGAACCCAGAAGACTTGAGGACAGAGATTCAGGGAACACCATCCACATCACACAGACATGGGAACCCAGAAGACTTGAGGACAGAGATTCAGGGAACACCATCCACATCACACAGACATGGGAACCCAGAAGACTTGAGGACAGAGATTCAGGGAACACCATCCACATCACACAGACATGGGAACCCAGAAGACTTGAGGACAGAGATTCAGAGAACACCATCCACATCACACAGACATGGGAACCCAGAAGACTTGAGGACAGAGATTCAGGGAACACCATCCACATCACACAGACATGGGAACCCAGAAGACTTGAGGACAGAGATTCAGGGAACACCATCCACATCACACAGACATGGGAACCCAGAAGACTTGAGGACAGAGATTCAGGGAACACCATCCACATCACACAGACATGGGAACCCAGAAGACTTGAGGACAGAGATTCAGGGAACATCATCCACATCACACAGACATGGGAACCCAGAAGACTTGAGGACAGAGATTCAGGGAACACCATCCACATCTAAATCAATCTGTGATGACCAGAGAGAGACACATACATGTAATCATCTCTTTAGAGAGGTCTACTAGAGGAACCCCTCACTCCTCTTCTATCCCTCCACCCCTCTATCCCTCCATCCCTCTATCCCTCCATCCCTCCATCCCTCCATCCCTCCATCCCTCTATCCCTCCATCCCTCTATCCCTTCACCCCTCCATCCCTCTATCCCTCCACCCCTCCATCCCTCTATCCCTTCACCCCTCCATCCCTCTATCCCTTCACCCCTCCATCCCTCCACCCCTCCATCCCTCTATCCCTTCACCCCTCCATCCCTCTATCCCTCCACCCCTCCATCCCTCTATCCCTTCACCCCTCCATCCCTCTATCCCTTCATCCCTCTATCCCTTCACCCCTCCATCCCTCTATCCCTCCACCCTCCATCCCTCCATCCCTCCACCCCTCCACCCCTCCATCCCTCCATCCCTCTATCCCTTCACCCCTCCATCCCTCTATCCCTCCACCCCTCCATCCCTCTAAGCCTAGGCCCCTCCATCCCTCTATCCCTCCACCCCTCCACCCTCCATCCCTCCATCCCTCCACCCCTCCACCCCTCCATCCCTCCATCCCTCCACCCCTCCATCCCTCCATCCCTCCATCCCTCCATCCCTCCATCCCTCCACCCCTCCACCCCTCCACCCCTCCATCCCTCTAAGCCTAGGCCCCTCCATCCCTCCATCCCTCCACCCCTCCACCCCTCCATCCCTCCGTCCCTCTATCCCTTCACCCCTCTATCCCTTCACCCCTCCATCCCTCTATCCCTCCACCCCTCCATCCCTCCACCCCTCCATCCCTCTAAGCCTAGGCCCCTCCATCCCGCCATCCCTCCATCCCTCTAAGCCTAGGCCCCTCCATCCCTCCATCCCTCTATCCCTCCATCCCTCTATCCCTTCACCCCTCTATCCCTCCATCCCGCCATCCCTCCATCCCTCTAAGCCTAGGCCCCTCCATCCCTCCATCCCTCTATCCCTCTATCCCTCCATCTCTCTATCCCTCCATCCCTCCACCGCTCCACCCCTCCATCCCTCCGTCCCTCTATCCCTTCACCCCTCTATCCCTTCACCCCTCCATCCCTCTATCCCTCCACCCCTCCATCCCTCCACCCCTCCATCCCTCTAAGCCCAGGCCCCTCCATCCCGCCATCCCTCCATCCCTCCACCGCTCCACCCCTCCATCCCTCCGTCCCTCTATCCCTTCACCCCTCTATCCCTTCACCCCTCCATCCCTCTATCCCTCCACCCCTCCATCCCTCCACCCCTCCATCCCTCTAAGCCCAGGCCCCTCCATCCCGCCATCCCTCCATCCCTCTAAGCCTAGGCCCCTCCATCCCTCCATCCCTCCACCCCTCCACCCCTCCATCCCTCCATCCCTCCACCCCTCCATCCCTCCATCCCTCCATCCCTCCACCCCTCCATCCCTCCACCCCTCCATCCCTCTAAGCCTAGGCCCCTCCATCCCTCCATCCCTCCACCCCTCCACCCCTCCATCCCTCCGTCCCTCTATCCCTTCACCCCTCTATCCCTTCACCCCTCCATCCCTCTATCCCTCCACCCCTCCATCCCGCCATCCCTCCATCCCTCTAAGCCTAGGCCCCTCCATCCCTCCATCCCTCTATCCCTCTATCCCTCCATCTCTCTATCCCTCCATCCCTCTATCCCTTCACCCCTCTATCCCTCCATCCCTCCACCCCTCCATCCCTCTAAGCCTAGGCCCCTCCATCCCTCCATCCCTCCATCCCTCTAAGCCTAGGCCCCTCCATCCCGCCATCCCTCCATCCCTCTAAGCCTAGGCCCTCCATCCCTCTATCCCTCCATCCCTCTATCCCTCCATCCCTCCACCCCTCCATCCCTCTAAGCCTAGGCCCCTCCATCCCTCCATCCCTCCATCCCTCTATCCCTCCATCTCTCTATCCCTCCATCCCTCCACCGCTCCACCCCTCCATCCCTCCACCCCTCCATCCCTCTATCCCTCTATCCCTCTATCCCTCCATCCCTCCATCCCTCCATCCCTCCATCCCTCTAAGCCTAAGCCCCTCCATCCCTCTATCCCTCCATCCCTCCACCCCTCCATCCCTCCATCCCTCTAAGCCTAGGCCCCTCCATCCCTCTATCCCTCCATCCCTCCATCCCTCCACCCCTCCACCCCTCCATCCCTCTAAGCCTAGGCCCCTCCATCCCTCTATCCCTCCATCCCTCCACCGCTCCACCCCTCCATCCATCCATCCCTCCACCCCTCCATCCCTCCATCCCTCCATCCCTCTAAGCCTAGGCCCCTCCATCCCTCTATCCCTCCATCCCTCCACCCCTCCATCCCTCCATCCCTCCATCCCTCCATCCCTCTATCCCTCCATCCCTCTATCCCTCCATCCCTCTATCCCTCCATCCCTCCACCCCTCCATCCCTCTATCCCTTCATCCCTCTATCCTTCCATCCCTCCACCCCTCCATCCCTCCATCCCTCCATTCCTCCACAGATACTGTAGATGAGAGACAGCAGGTTAATCTGAGTTTTTAGTCTTTAGTCTCAAAATGCACCCCTTTGTTCCTTAAAACCTGCCTTTAACGAGTGAATACTGAATTATCTTTGTGATCTTTGTTAATTCATGGATTTCAACACTTGAATTGTGGTGTTTTTAGTTAAATTTCCCCCGCGTTTATACATAGAGCCATAAAACTAATGAAAATGCTTTTGTGTTCTATGAAATGCATTTTCTTAATGTTACCAAATACCTTCATAAACATAACCAAATTATATATGTTTTTGCGGTAGGCATAGGGGCTATATGAAAAGGTATTTATTAGACTGTTAGAATGAGGAATTCCAGAAGACGTGTCATTGGCTTAGGTAGCCAATGGGGTTGTCGAGGCCCGGCTTTTGTAGTGTTCAGGAAGTAGCGGAGGAATGACCAACATGCGCAAGGCATCTTCAAAAATGGGTTTTGGTAACGCAAAAGCAATGTACTTTCCACAGTAAGTAACAAGTTACTTTTAATGGAAGTAAGGTAACGTAACAAGTTACTTTTAATGGAAGTAAGGTAACGTAACAAGTTACTTTTAATGGAAGTAAGGTAACGTAACAAGTTACTTATTTAAGTAACGTTCCCAAACGCTGTTCCCTATATAGTGCACTACTTTTGACTAGGGACCCCTAACACTGATAGGGAATAGGGTGCGATTTGGTACGCAGCCTCTGTGTGGTGTTCGGAGGGCTACGTGGCCCCTATTACAGGAGAGGTATTAACCTCCAGGGAGGAAAGGGTTGAATTAGGAGGAGGGGACATGAGAGACACACACACACAGCCTGCCCCTCCACACACACACACACACACACACACGCGCACACACACACACACACACACACACACACACACACACACACACACACACACACACACACACACACACACACACACACACACACACACACACACACACACACACACACACACACACACACACACACACACACACACACACACACACAGCCAGCCCCTCCACTCTCTCCAGTATATTCGTGTTCTGGCTGAAATCTATCTCTACGGCATCACAGAGCACGTTCAGTAGCAGCTCAGTGATTGGTTCGGCCATCGAGGGTAGGTGTAAATCCAGCCGTGTGATAGGATGAGAGAGAGGAACATGCGTATAGCCAGACACACGTGGTGTAGGTAGTGTCCTGCAGTGGCATGGCAAGCTATTGGCTGGTAATTAGGAGCAGCTGTGGCTGCAATGACTCAACGGTTCAGGAATCCTCACACGTGCCTCGGCAGGGTTAGACTGGGGCTGGGTATGTTCCTGTCCTGCCTCGGCAGGGTTAGACTGGGGTTGGGGTATGTACCTGTCCTGCCTCGGCAGGGTTAGACTGGGGTTGGGGTATGTACCTGTCCTGCCTCGGCAGGGGTAGACTGGGGTTGGGGTATGTACCTGTCCTGCCTCGGCAGGGGTAGACTGGGGCTGGGGTATGTACCTGTCCTGCCTCGGCAGGGTTAGACTGGGGTTGGGGTATGTACCTGTCCTGCCTCGGCAGGGGTAGACTGGGGTTGGGGTATGTACCTGTCCTGCCTCGGCAGGGGTAGACTGGGGTTGGGGTATGTACCTGTCCTGCCTCGGCAGGGGTAGACTGGGGTTGGGGTATGTACCTGTCCTGCCTCGGCAGGGGTAGACTGGGGTTGGGGTATGTACCTGTCCTGCCTCGGCAGGGGTAGACTGGGGTTGGGGTATGTACCTGTCCTGCCTCGGCAGGGGTAGACTGGGGCTGGGTATGTTCCTGTCCTGCCTCGGCAGGGGTAGACTGGGGCTGGGTATGTTCCTGTCCTGCCTCTGCAGGGTTAGACTGGGGCTGGGGTGTGTACCTGTCCTGCCTCGGCAGGGTTAGACTGGGGTTGGGGTATGTACCTGTCCTGCCTCGGCAGGGGTAGACTGGGGCTGGGGTGTGTACCTGTCCTGCCTCGGCAGGGTTAGACTGGGGCTGGGTATGTTCCTGTCCTGCCTCGGCAGGGGTAGACTGGGGTTGGGGTATGTACCTGTCCTGCCTCGGCAGGGGTAGACTGGGGCTGGGGTGTGTACCTGTCCTGCCTCGGCAGGGGTAGACTGGGGCTGGGGTGTGTACCTGTCCTGCCTCGGCAGGGTTAGACTGGGGCTGGGGTATGTACCTGTCCTGCCTCGGCAGGGGTAGACACCCACAGCCACTCCCACACACACACACACACACACACACACACACACACACACACACACACACACACACACACACACACACACACACACACACACACACACACACACACACACACACACACGACTTTTAGTCAGTTGAATAAGTGTAACTGTAGTCAGATAATACAGCATTACTAGACACTCTCCTCTCACTCGTTGGCCACTGAGTCCTTGAAGATCTGTGAAAGAGATTTAGGATATCCTGTTTCTATCTAGTTTTTGAGTGAGGATATCCAGTTTAAATCTAGTTTTTGAGTGAGGATATCCAGTTTAAATCTAGTTTTTGAGTGAGGATATCCAGTTTAAATCTATCTTTTGAGTGAGAATATCCTGTGTAAATCTAGCTTTTGAGTGAGGATATCCAGTTTAAATCTAGTTTTTGAGTGAGGATATCCTGTGTAAATCTATCTTTTGAGTGAGGATATCCAGTTTAAATCTATCTTTTGAGTGAGAATATCCTGTGTAAATCTAGCTTTTGAGTGAGGATATCCAGTTTAAATCTATCTTTTGAGTGAGGATATCCTGTGTAAGTCTAGCTTTTGAGTGAGGATATCCTGTTTAAATCTAGTTTTTGAGGTGAGGATATCCAGTTGAAATCTAGTTTTTGAGAGAGGATATCCTGTGTAAATCTATCTTTTGAGTGAGGATATCCTGTGTAAATCTATGTTTTGAGTGAGGATATCCTGTTTAAATCTATCTTTTGAGTGAGGATATCCTGTGTAAATCTATCTTTTGAGTGAGGATATCCAGTGTAAATCTATCTTTTGAGGTGAGGATATCCTGTTTCTAATAAATTTTTTGTTTTTCTCTCCTCAGTGAAGAACGGAAACAAGAAGGATGAGAAGAACAAAAAGGGAAAGTTGAAAACTCCCAACAGTGTCAACGAGGGAGAGGGCCAATACAAGTCAGCAAAAGAGGGTAATTCACGAAGGATATACCAACACACACACACACACACACACACACACACACACACACACACACACACACACACACACACACACACACACACACACACACACACACACACACACACACACACACACACACACACACACAGCGTGTCTCTGACTCTCCTTCTCCAGTTGACTGAATTCAAAAAGCTGATTTTATTTTCCCTCTGAAACCCTGGCAGGAAAATGATGCTTGAAAGGATAAGTCACAGTGTGAGTCATAAATGGCGCCCTATTCCCTGTTAGTGCACTACTTTAGACCAGAGCCCTATGGACCGTGGTCAACAGTAGTGCACTATATAGGGAATAGAGTGCCATTTGGGACTAATTCACATAGACGGCTGTCCTCTAGCAGATTGTGTTTGGTTGTTATGGATCATGTCCTGGTTGTTATGGATCACGTCCTGGTTGTTATGGATCATGTCCTGGTTGTTATGGATCATGTCCTGGTTGTTATGGATCATGTCCTGGTTGTTATGGATCATGTCCTGGTTTACATTTACATTACATTTAAGTCATTTAGCAGACGCTCTTATCCAGAGCGACTTACAAATTGGTGGTTGTTATGGATCATGTCCTGGTTGCTATGGATAATGTCCTGGTTGCTATAGATCATGTCCTGGTTGTTATGGATCACATCCTGGTTGTTATGGATCATGTCCTGGTTGCTATGGATCATGTCCTGGTTGTTATGGATCACGTCCTGGTTGTTATGGATGACGTCCTGGTTGTTATGGATCATGTCCTGGTTGTTATGGATCACGTCCTGGTTGTTATGGATGACGTCCTGGTTGTTATGGATCATGTCCTGGTTGTTATGGATCACGTCCTGGTTGTTATAGATCACGTCCTGGTTGTTATGGATCATGTCCTGGTTGTTATGGATCACGTCCTGGTTGTTATGGATGACGTCCTGGTTGTTATGGATCATGTCCTGGTTGCTATGGATCATGTCCTGGTTGTTATGGATCATGTTCTGGTTGTTATTGATCACGTCCTGGTTGTTATGGATGACGTCCTGGTTGTTATGGATCATGTCCTGGTTGCTATGGATCATGTCCTGGTTGTTATGGATCATGTTCTGGTTGTTATGGATCACGCCCTGGTTGTTATGGATGACGTCCTGGTTGTTATGGATCATGTCCTGGTTGTTATGGATCATGTCCTGGTTGCTATGGATAATGTCCTGGTTGCTATGGATTATGTCCTGGTTGTTATGGATCACATCCTGGTTGTTATGGATCATGTCCTGGTTGCTATGGATCATGTCCTGGTTGTTATGGATCATGTTCTGGTTGTTATGGATCATGTCCTGGTTGCTATGGATCATGTCCTGGTTGTTATGGATCATGTCCTGGTTGCTATGGATCATGCCCTGGGTGTTATGGATCATGTCCTGGTTGCTATGGATCAGGTCCTGGTTGCTATGGATCATGTCCTGGTTGTTATGGATCACATCCTGGTTGTTATGGATCACGTCCTGGTTGCTATGGATCATGTCCTGGTTGTTATGGATCATGTCCTGGTTGCTATGGATCATGTCCTGGTTGGTATGGACCATGTCCTGGTTGTTATGGATCATGTCCTGGTTGCTATGGATCATGTCCTGGTTGTTATGGATCATGTCCTGGTTGCTATGGATCACATCCTGGTTGTTATGGATCACATCCTGGTTGTTATTGATCATGTCCTGGTTGCTATGGATCATGTCCTGGTTGTTATGGATCACGTCCTGGTTGTTATGGATCATGTCCTGGTTGTTATGGATCATGTCCTGGTTGTTATGGATCATGTCCTGGTTGTTATGGATCACTTCCTAATAATTCCAACAGGAGCCAAGATGATCTAGCCTGATCCCAGATCTGTGTGTGTGTATACATGTGTTTGTGCTGCCTTGCCAACCTGGTCCCAGATCTGTTTGTGTTGTCTTGCCAACCTGGTCCCAGATCTGTTTCTGTTGTCTTGCCAATCTGGTCCCAGATCTGTTTGTGTTTTCTTGCCAACCTGGTCCCAGATCTGTTTGTGTTGCCTTGCCAACATGGTCCCAGATCTGTTTCTGTTGTCTTGCCAATCTGGTCCCAGATCTGTTTGTTTTGTCTTGCCAATCTGGTCCCAGATCTGTTTGTTTTGCCTTGCCAACCTATTCCCATATCTGTTTGTGTTGTCTTGCGAACATGGTCCCAGATCTGTTTGTGTTGCCTTGCCAACCTATTCCCAGATCTGTTTGTGTTGTCTTGCCAACACGGTCCCAGATCTGTTTGTGTTGCCTTGCGAACATGGTCCCAGATATGTTTGTGTTGCCTTGCCAACCTATTCCAAGATATGTTTGTGTTTTCATTGTGTATCAAGCCGTCATATCGGGTTAGTCCACTAGGGACTTTTCATTGTGTAACAAGCCCTCATATTGGGTTAGTCCACTAGGGACTTTTCATTGCATTAGGTTAGTAATCAATTCAACCTATACTGTGCGTGTTTATGTATAATTAAACATAGTTAATTGATTTGTAAAAATAGCCGTCATCACATTAATGATAGTCTTGTCACGGCACTGAGGTGACCTTTGGATCCCAAGTTCTCTCACGTCACCCCGCTCCTCCGCTCTCTCCACTGGCTTCCAGTTGAAGCTCGCATCCGCTACAAGACCATGGTGCTTGCCTACGGAGCTGTGAGGGGAACGGCACCTCCGTACCTTCAGGCTCTGATCAGGCCCTACACCCAAACAAGGGCACTGCGTTCATCCACCTCTGGCCTGCTCGCCTCCCTACCTCTGAGGAAGTACAGTTCCCGCTCAGCCCAGTCAAAACTGTTCGCTGCTCTGGCACCCCAATGGTGGAACAAACTCCCTCACGACGCCAGGTCAGCGGAGTCAATCACCACCTTCCGGAGACACCTGAAACCCCACCTCTTTAAGGAATACCTAGGATAGGATAAAGTAATCCTTATAACCCCCCCCCCTTAAAAGAGTTAGATGCACTATTGTAAAGTGGTTGTTCCACTGGATATCATAAGGTGAATGCACCAATTTGTAAGTCGCTCTGGATAAGAGCGTCTGCTAAATGACTTAAATGTAAATGTAAATGTGGTTTTAACATGTTGGAACATGGGAACACAACACTGGCATGTCTGGCAGAGGGATCCCAGGATGGTTTTAACATGTTGGAACATGGGAACACAACACTGGCATTTCAGAGACTGAGGTGACCGTTGGATCGCAGGATGGTTTTAACATGTTGAAACATGGGAACACAACACTGGCATGTCTGGCACAGAGACTGAGGTGATCGTTGGAATCCCAGGATGGTTTTAACATGTTGAAACATGGGAACACAACACTGGCATGTCTGGCAGAGAGACTGAGGTGACCTTTGGATCCCAGGATGGTTTTAACATGTTGAAACACGGGAACACAACACTGACATGTCTGGCACAGAGACTGAGGTGACCGTTGGAACCCAGGATGGTTTTAACATGTTGGAACATGGGAACACAACACTGGCATGTCTGGCAGAGGGATCCCAGGATGGTTTTAACATGTTGGAACATGGGAACACAACACTGGCATGTCTGGCAGAGGGATCCCAGGATGGTTTTAACATGTTGGAACATGGGAACACAACACTGGCATGTCTGGCAGAGAGACTCAGGTGACTGTTGGATCCCAGGATGGTTTTAACATGTTGGAACATGGGAACACAACACTGGCATGTCTGGCAGAGAGACTGAGGTGACCTTTGGATCCCAGGATGGTTTTAACATGTTGAAACATGGGAACACAACACTGGCATGTCTGGCAGAGAGACTGAGGTGATCTTTGGATCCCAGGATGGTTTTAACATGTTGAAACATGGGAACACAACACTGGCATGTCTGGCAGAGAGACTGAGGTGATTGTTGGATCCCAGGATGGTTTTAACATGTTGGAACATGGGAACACAACACTGGCATTTCAGAGACTGAGGTGACCGTTGGATCGCAGGATGGTTTTAACATGTTGAAACATGGGAACACAACACTGGCATGTCTGGCACAGAGACTGAGGTGATCGTTGGAATCCCAGGATGGTTTTAACATGTTGAAACATGGGAACACAACACTGGCATGTCTGGCAGAGAGACTGAGGTGACCTTTGGATCCCAGGATGGTTTTAACATGTTGAAACACGGGAACACAACACTGACATGTCTGGCACAGAGACTGAGGTGACCGTTGGAACCCAGGATGGTTTTAACATGTTGGAACATGGGAACACAACACTGGCATGTCTGGCAGAGGGATCCCAGGATGGTTTTAACATGTTGGAACATGGGAACACAACACTGGCATGTCTGGCAGAGGGATCCCAGGATGGTTTTAACATGTTGGAACATGGGAACACAACACTGGCATGTCTGGCAGAGAGACTCAGGTGACTGTTGGATCCCAGGATGGTTTTAACATGTTGGAACATGGGAACACAACACTGGCATGTCTGGCAGAGAGACTGAGGTGACCTTTGGATCCCAGGATGGTTTTAACATGTTGAAACATGGGAACACAACACTGGCATGTCTGGCAGAGAGACTGAGGTGATCTTTGGATCCCAGGATGGTTTTAACATGTTGAAACATGGGAACACAACACTGGCATGTCTGGCAGAGAGACTGAGGTGATTGTTGGATCCCAGGATGGTTTTAACATGTTGAAACACGGGAACACAACACTGGCATGTCTGGCACAGAGACTGAGGTGATCTTTGGATCCCAGGATGGTTTTAACATGTTGAAACACGGGAACACAACACTGGCATGTCTGGCAGAGAGACTGAGGTGATCTTTGGATCCCAGGATGGTTTTAACATGTTGAAACATGGGAACACAACACTGGCATGTCTGGCAGAGAGACTGAGGTGATCTTTGGATCCCAGGATGGTTTTAACATGTTGAAACACGGGAACACAACACTGGCATGTCTGGCAGAGAGACTGAGGTGATCTTTGGATCCCAGGATGGTTTTAACATGTTGAAACATGGGAACACAACACTGGCATGTCTGGCAGAGAGACTGAGGTGATCTTTGGATCCCAGGATGGTTTTAACATGTTGAAACACGGGAACACAACACTGGCATGTCTGGCACAGAGACTGAGGCTGTAAAGGAGTCCAAGAAACACACAGACACTTTCTAACCTCTCGGCTCCCAATCCCAAGACATAATTTTAGGACTGCAGTTATTGTTGAATACGTACCTGTTTTTTCAATCAAATATATTCATTTTGTGCTTGGGCTATAGTTTTATCCGGACTGTAGACGACTTATGGTCTGTATTTTGACAGTTTAATCATGGCTAAAGTTTGACTGTAGACAATTTATGGCATGTATTTTTGACAGTTTTAATCATGGCTAAAGTTTGAAAACTCACACTTTTAGTGTTATTTTCCTAAAGGAGAAACCAAAATGGCAAGACATTCACAGATAATCAAACAAATGTGTCGAAGGGTTTTTCCTGGTATTGTTCAGTGTCCATAACTCATGGCGATATAATGGAGGAAGAACCAAGGAAACAACAGGAATTACATTACATTCACTATTCAACTGCGGCAGGGATTTATTATATTATATATTATATTATTATTATTATATTAGATTTATTTCTGTTGGATTGTTTGATCATTTCTTTAGAATGCTCGTTCAGCGATAGCGCTATTTTTTTTTTTAAATCAAGATATTTCCCAAAGAGCTGATATCTGTAGTTAAATCAAAAGAAGAGCAGCCTGAAATAATTTGGTGGGACCAATGTCAAGCACAACTGAATTCCAAGTCTTTATTGATGCTCATAAACATGCCTTTGATGTGCAGCTGTCTGTCTGGCAATGCATGCTGGGAGTAGAGTGATTCAGCAGAGTGTGGTGTGTGTGTGTGTGTGCCCGTGCGCATGTGTATGTCATTGGGCTCTGGTCAAAAGTAGTGCACTGCTACTTCTCTCTCTGCTTGTTTTACCTGTTAACCTTGGTTGATAAGTCTGCTGTGAGAGGCTGTGAGGGCTCAGGCTGACCCTGATACGTTCTGATGCCGCGTTCTGATGTCACGCTCATATATTACGTGTCTGTTGGCAGTCTGGGAACAGCTCTTAGTGCCGTCCTCAGCTGGCAGAGGTTACAACAACTCATTTACTTACTTATTCCGCTCTGTTCTAAAAGTTTCCACAGAAACGCAGATGTCTCAGAGACGTTGTTGCCCACAGCATCGCAGTGCTTGAGGCGTCACTACAGCCCCGGGTTCGATCCCAGGCTGTGTCACAGCCCGGCCGTGACCGGGAGACCAATGAGGCGACACACAATTGGTCCAGTGTCGTACGGGTTACGGGAGGGTTTGGCCGGCCGGGATTCCTTGTCCCAACGTGCTCTAGCGACTCCTTGTGGCGGGCCTGGCGCCTGCAAGCTGACATCGGTCGTCAGTTGGATGGTGTATCCTCTGACACTTTGGTGCTGATGGCTTCCGGGTTAATCGAGCAGTGTGTCAAGAAGCAGTGCGGCTCGGCTGGGTCGTGTTTCGGAGGACGCACGGCTCTCGACTTTCGCCGTACGGGAGTTGCAGTGATGAGACAAGACTGTAACTACCAATTGGATATCAGGACATTGGTGTGAAAAAAGGAAAATAATAATAATAATAAGTAATTTTAAAAAATGTATATATATATATGATGTTATCACCCAGTTGTTGTTTTTTTCCAGTGTAATGGTTGTGATTGAGGCGAGGTCACTCAATTTATTGAACTTTTTAATAATATATAAGTTATGTATTAGTTTCAATGCCTAATTAAAGTACATTAACAACAGGACAGTATCATTAGCCTGGTCCCGGATCTGATCTCACTAGCCTGGTCCCAGATCTGATCTTACTAGCCTGGTCCCAGATCTGATCTCACTAGCCTGGTCACAGATCTGATCTCACTAGCCCTGGTCCCAGATCTGATCTCACTAGCCTGGTCCCAGATCTGATCTTACTAGCCTGGTCCCAGATCTGATCTCACTAGCCTGGTCCCAGATCTGATCTCACTAGCCTGGTCCCAGATCTGATCTCACCTATCCTGGTCCCAGATCTGATCTCACTAGCCTGGTCCCAGATCTGATCTCACCAGCCTGGTCCCAGATCTGATCTCACCTAGCCTGGTCCTAGATCTGATCTCACTAGCCTGGTACCAGATCTGATCTCACTAGCCCTGGTCCCAGATCTGATATCACCAGCCTGGTCCCAGATCTGATCTCACCTAGCCTGGTCCCAGATCTGATCTCACCTGGCCTGGTCCCAGATCTGATCTCACTAGCCTGGTCCCAGATCTAATCTCATCTAGCCTGGTCCCAGATCTGATCTCACTAGACTGGTCCCAGATCTGATCTCACTAGCCTGCTCCCAGATATATTTCTGCTTTTACCTACTCCATCCTCATTGTCAAGCCAAAATGTATTGCATGACTATTCCATAAGGAGTTGCCAAGAGAGCTGAAACAGACTGGCACCAAGAATAAGGAAGAGCCTGACCAGACTTGAATCCAATGTTGTGTTTCTCCCTTCTGCAGTGATGTAGTGCCTTGTGCCCTAGCTAGCTAATCAACAACCATAACAAACTGTTTGCTTATTTGCATGAAGACACTTTATGACTTCCCAGCAAACCGAAATTGATTCTGTGAAAGTTCCCAGAACATTCATTAGGTCTCGCGGCAAAATGTTCTCATACCACAAAAAACCTGTCCAGACGGGGCTGGTGACTATACAATGTTTGTATAAAACATTCGCCTGATGTTGCAAGAACATTCCTAGAACATATTTATTCTCAAAATCTCAGAATGGTTCATTAGGTTGTGGGAATAGTCTGGTGAGAATATTGTGGAGACATTACAAAAGATATGTTCCCAAAACACTGAAACTGTCCAGTTGGTCGGATGGATTCTACAATGCTTCTTTTAAGGTGCAAAAAACATTCAGCTGATGATGCAAGAACGTTCTTAGAACACATTTCGTCTGTTCTTTAAAGGTTCCCAGAATGTTTCATTAGGTTGTTGGGAACATTATGGGGAAATTACAATAGATAGGTTCCCAAAACACTGAAACTGTCCTATTGTGCTGACATTCAGATCACGTTTGTATCAGGGTGCACAAAATATTCCTTTGATGTTCCAATAATGTAGACAGAACAGTCTTTGAGTTATTTAAACGGTTCCTCGAGCATTTAATTAGGTTGTGGGAACATTTTAATTAGGTTGTGGGAACAGTGTGGCTACATTACAAGAAATAAGATCACAAAACACAACATATATTCAGTTATGATGACATTCATACAATGTTTAAGTTAGGGTTGCAAAGGACATTCCTATAATGTTGTAAGAATGTTGGCAGAACACCAGAATCGTTAAAGGTTCCCAGAACATTTTTTATCATTTTGAGAGTTGTCTGGGATGTTGGAAGATTATTCTTGTGATATTCACATAGATTACACAGAACGTTCCCACAACGTTGCACAATGTTCCACAATTTCCAAACAAGTACGTTTTTATGATGTTCATAGCATATCTGTTTTACGGTTTAACATAATATTCCATTGATGGTCACGCAATTTATATTTTACCTTGTCTTGGACGTCCTCCAAATATTTCAAGAACATTTAGAAAATGTGATATTTAACTTTGACCTAATATTACCGCATGCAAATGTGTATCTCCTAAAAGCAGATTGGAATTCATCCCCATTATGTTTCTCTACAGATTTAATGGCAAATCACATTTGAAGGTGATGTAGACACATTTTAATTTAATTCATAGGACATTTGAACAGAATTTTATCATAGGAACAAAAAACATATTTTTTACACTTCATATGTTGACAATCTGTGTAATATTTCAGTCATAGGACATTTAAAGCTGCAATATGTCACTTTTTGGATGACCGGAACCAAATTCATATAGCAATGTAGTTATAGATCTGTCATTCTCATTGAAAGCGAGACTAAAAAGCGGTAGATCTATTCTATGAGCGCTATGTCTACGCTTCCCGTCCTTACGTTTGGTTTTTGCGTCTTTAAATTTAAATTTTGTACACCAGCTTCAAAACAGCTGAAAATAAAAATAATTGAGGTTTATTGAAAGGATATTTCACAGCGGTTTAGATATTTCACGACACCACGTGTCAAACTCATTCCACGGGGTTTAGATGTTTCTCTACACCGCGTGCCAAACTCATTCCACGGGGGGCCGGAAGTACTGGTAGGTCGATTTATTCACCGTTACTTCACCCATCCTCTTGATAGGCTGTGTACTTCTGGGCCTGTATTCACCGTTACTTCACCCATCCTCTTGATAGGCTGTGTACTTCTGGGCCTGTATTTACAAGGTATCCAAGACACAAGACTGGGGACCTTATCAAGCATCTCAAAGGAGGGATTATATTATATTATTATATATTATATATTATATTATTATATTATTATATATTATATTATTATATATTATATTATATTATTATTATATATTATATTATATTATTATATATTATTATATATTATATTATATTATTATTATATATTATATTATTATATATTATATATTATATTATATTATTATTATATTATTATATATTATATATTATATTATACTGGGTGTGTTTTTGTTGTTTGTTGTTATTTACACAATTACATTTTTTTTTAGTTTGTCTAAATTCTGCAATTCTGACTGGATTTATAAATCTGTACAAAATAAATACATCCTCTCTTTGTCATAGATTATGTCTAATCCTCAATTTGACCAGGGCTCATAGGGAACATGTAGGGTACTTGTAGGTGTCCCAAATAGCACTATTCTCCCTATATAGTGCACTACTTTGTACCAGAGCCAACCAAAGCCCTATAGGCCCTGGTTAAAAGTAGTAAACTACTCTAGATACACGTGTAGTATCTTAATTTGCGCCAGTTTGCTACAGCAGGAAAATAATCCTTCAGCAACAGGAAATGTGAATTATGATGTGGATTATAAATAATGGATATTGCTACATTTTTTGTCGCGAAGGTCAAATTCAAGTCTGAAATTTCAAAGTGGAAATTACAAACTCAGAAGCCTTTTTTCTCCTGCAACAGGGTGATCAAATTAAGACGGTACATCTGTAGGGAACAAGGTGCCATTTGGGACTCGGCCATACAACACAGTACCGAGACCCAGCGGTGTTTGTTCAGCGCCGCATCAGAACT
>NC_092088.1:103264501-103277001 GCF_045679555.1 Salvelinus alpinus
AGATACACATACCATTCCATACAGATACACATACCATTCCAGACAGATACACATACCATACCATACAGATACACATACCGTTCCATACAGATACACATACCATTCCATACAGATACACATACCATTCCATACAGATACACATACCATTCCATTCCATACAGATACACATACCATTCCATACAGATACACATACCATTCCATACAGATACACATACCATACCATACAGATACACATACCATTCCATACAGATACACATACCATTCCATTCCATACACATACCATTCCATTCCATACAGATACACATACCATTCCATACAGATACACATACCATACCATACAGATACACATACCATTCCATACAGATACACATACCATTCCATTCCATACACATACCATTCCATTCCATACAGATACACATACCATTCCATACAGATACACATACCATTCCATTCCATACACATACCATTCCATTCCATACAGATACACATACCATACCATACAGATACACATACCATTCCATACAGATACACATACCATTCCATTCCATACACATACCATTCCATTCCATACAGATACACATACCATACCATACAGATACACATACCATACCATACAGATACACATACCATTCCATTCCATACACATTCCATACCATTCCATTCCATACACATACCATACCATACAGATACACATACCATTCCATTCCATACACATACCATACCATTCCATTCCATACACATACCATTCCATTCCATACAGATACACATACCATACCATACAGATACACATACCATTCCATACAGATACACATACCATACCATACCATACAGATACACATACCATATCATTCCATACAGATACACATACCATTCCATTCAGATACACATACCATTCCATACAGATACACATACCATTCCATACACATACCATACCATTCCATACAGATACACATACCATACCATACAGATACACATACCATTCCATACAGATACACATACCATTCCATTCCATACACATACCATTCCATTCCATACAGATACACATACCATACCATACAGATACACATACCATTCTATTCAGATACACATACCATACCATACAGATACACATACCATTCCATACAGATACACATACCATTCCATACAGATACACATACCATTCCATACAGATACACATACCATTCCCTACAGATACACATACCATACCATACAGATACACATACCATACCATACAGATACACATACCATTCCATACAGATACACATACCATACCATACAGATACACATACCATTCCATACAGATACACATACCATTCCATACAGATACACATACCATACCATACAGATACACATACCATTCCCTACAGATACACATTACGTTTCATACAGATACACATACCATTCCCTACAGATACACATTACGTTTCATACAGATACACATACCATATTTTCTGAGGAAGTGAAGAATTCAATAGTCAATTCTCATCTGCTTCTAATTCATCTTGTCATCCTGTTCATATGTAACAGCCAACTCTGTCTCCACTGACGTAGCAGACATAATACATTTGGTCACGAGACAGCGGAGTCTTGAAAACCATGTGCAGACCGTGCTGCACGTACAAACAGACGTACGCCCGGGCGGAAAAACAGCTGCTTTGAAATCTCCCAGAGCTGCGGTTTAGTTTGGAGCGGTCTCTCTCCTCCTAACATCACGATCATGGGCCCATATCCACAAATCATCTCAGAGTAGGATTGGTGATCTTGGATCAGGTCCCCCCCTGTCCATATAATGTTATCCATTGTTATATAAAAACCTAAACTGGTCTTAGATCAGTACTCCTCCTCTGAGACGCTGTGTGAATACCAAGAGGCTGTTGTACCATCTGGTGGTCTACTCCTCAAATGGACCCCTTTCGCTATTATAGTGCACTACTTGGCCCTATGGACCCTGGTTAAAAGTAGTGCACTTCATAGGGATTTAGAAGGCCATTTGGGAAGCAGAACTTGGTTTCACAAGAGATCACTTATTTGAACTTTTGGTTTCTCACTGGGTGACGTCACCTCGCCCAGGACATTTTAGATAGTCGGACAATCACAGATCACACCTGATGGTCCCTAATCTAGTGAGCAAAGCATCTATAGAGAATGGGGGCGTGCTCGGTCCTCTTTTTCCTGTAGTCCCCAAACATCTCCTTTGTCTTGATCACGTTGAGGGAGAGGTTGTTGTCCTGGCACCACACGGCCGGGTCTCTGACCTCCTCCCTATAGGCCGTCTCGTTGTTGTCGGTGATCGGCAAATTTAATATGTTTAATATGTAGAATATGTATAATATTTAGAATCTATGGAATCTGTAGAATATTTAGAATATGTAGAATATGTATAGTATAATATATATATAATATGTGGAATATATAGAATCTGTAGAATATATAAAATCTGTAGAATAATTAGAATATATAGAATATGTAGAATATATAGAATCTTTAGAATAATTAGAATATGTAGAATATGTGGAATATATGGAATCTGTAGAATATATAGAATATATAGAATCTGTAGAATATATAGAATATATAGAACATGTAGAATATATAGAATATGTAGAATATATAGAATATATAGAATATATAGAATCGGTAGAATATATAGAATATGTAGAATATGTAGAATATGTTTAATATGTAGAATATGTATAATATATAGAATCTATAGAATCTGTAGAATATTTAGAATATGTAGAATATGTAGAATATGTAGAATATAGAGAATATGTGGAATATGTAGAATATTTACAATATGTAGTAAATATAGAATCTGTAGAATATGTAGAATATATAGAATATGTAGAATATATAGAATATTTAGAATATATAGAATATGTTTAATATGTAGAATATGTATAATATAAAGAATATTTAGAATCTATAGAATCTGTAGAATATTTAGAATATGTAGAATATATAGAATTTGTAGAATATGTATAGTATAATTTATAGAATATGTGGAATATATGGAATCTGTAGAATAATTAGAATATATAGAATATGTGGAATATATAGAAACTGTAGAATATATAGAATCTGTAGCATATATAGAATATGTGGAATATTTAGAATATTTAGAATATGAATAGTATAATATATAGAATATGTATAATATATAGAATCTGTAGAATAATTAGAATATATAGAATATATAGAATCTGTAGAACATATAGAATATTTAGAATAAGTAGAATCGGTAGAATATATAGAATCTGTAGAATATATATAATATATAGAATCATTAGAATATTTAGAATATGTAGAATTTATAGAATCTGTAGAATATATAGAATCTGTAGAATATATAGAATATGTGGATTATATAGAATCTGTAGAATATGTGGAATATATAGAATCTGTAGAATATTTAAAATATATTGAAACTTTAGAATCTATCAAATATGTAGAATATTTAGCATGTGTAAAATATATAGAATACGTATAATATATAGAATATGTATAATATATAGAATATTTAGAGTAAATAGAATATTTAGAATGTATAGAATATATAGACTATGTATAATATATAGAATATGTAGAATATATAGAATATTTAGAGTATATAGAATATTTAGAATGTATAGAATATATAGAATGTGTAGAATATTTAGAATATGTAAAATATATAGAATATATAGAATGTGTAAAATATATAGAATATTTAGAATGTGTAAAATATATAGAATATATAGAATCTGTAGAATCTATGGAATGTGTAGAATCTTTAAAATATGTAGAATATTTAGAATGTGTAAAATATATAGAATATGTAGAATTTTTTGAATCTGTAGAATATATAGAATATGTAGAATATATAGACTATGTAGAATCTATGGAATATATAGAATCTATAAAATATGTAGAATATTTAGAACATATAGAATATATAGAATCTATTGAATCTGTACAATATGCAGACTACATAATATGTAGAAGTGTCTTGGTAGAGCAGTGTCTTGGTAGAGCAGTAACCTGGTAGAGCAGTATCTTGGTAGAGCAGTATCTTGGTAGAGCAGTATCTTGGTAGGGCAGTGTCTTGGTAGAGCAGTATCTTGGTAGAGCAGTATCTTGGTAGGGCAGTGTCTTGGTAGAGCAGTAACGTGGTAGAGCAGTATCTTGGTAGGGCAGTGTCTTGGTAGAGCAGTAACGTGGTAGGGCAGTATCTTGGTAGGGCAGTGTCTTGGTAGGGCAGTGTCTTGGTAGAGCAGTGTCTTGGTAGAGCAGTGTCTTGGTAGAGCAGTAACGTGGTAGGGCAGTATCTTGGTAGGGCAGTATCTTGGTAGGGCAGTGTCTTGGTAGGGCAGTGTCTTGGTAGGGCAGTGTCTTGGTAGGGCAGTAACCTGGTAGAGCAGTATCTTGGTAGAGCAGTATCTTGGTAGGGCAGTATCTTGGTAGGGCAGTGTCTTGGTAGGGCAGTGTCTTGGTAGGGCAGTATCTTGGTAGGGCAGTATCTTGGTAGGGCAGTATCTTGGTAGGGCAGTGTCTTGGTAGGGCAGTGTCTTGGTAGGGCAGTAACCTGGTAGAGCAGTATCTTGGTAGAGCAGTATCTTGGTAGAGCAGTATCTTGGTAGAGCAGTATCTTGGTAGGGCAGTGTCTTGGTAGAGCAGTGTCTTGGTAGGGCAGTATCTTGGTAGGGCAGTATCTTGGTAGGGCAGTATCTTGGTAGAGCAGTATCTTGGTAGGGCAGTATCTTGGTAGGGCAGTATCTTGGTAGGGCAGTATCTTGGTAGGGCAGTATCTTGGTAGGGCAGTATCTTGGTAGGGCAGTGTCTTGGTAGGGCAGTGTCTTGGTAGGGCAGTAACCTGGTAGAGCAGTATCTTGGTAGAGCAGTATCTTGGTAGAGCAGTATCTTGGTAGAGCAGTATCTTGGTAGGGCAGTGTCTTGGTAGAGCAGTGTCTTGGTAGGGCAGTATCTTGGTAGGGCAGTATCTTGGTAGGGCAGTATCTTGGTAGGGCAGTATCTTGGTAGAGCAGTATCTTGGTAGGGCAGTGTCTTGGTAGGGCAGTATCTTGGTAGGGCAGTATCTTGGTAGAGCAGTATCTTGGTAGAGCAGTATCTTGGTAGGGCAGTGTCTTGGTAGAGCAGTATCTTGGTAGAGCAGTGTCTTGGTAGAGCAGTAACTTGGTAGAGCAGTGTCTTGGTAGAGCAGTGACTTGGTAGAGCAGTGTCTTGGTAGAGCAGTAACTTGGTAGAGCAGTGTCTTGGTAGAGCAGTGACTTAGTAGAGCAGTGTCTTGGTAGGGCAGTGTCTTGGTAGGGCAGTAACCTGGTAGAGCAGTATCTTGGTAGAGCAGTAACTTGGTAGAGCAGTGTCTTGGTAGGGCAGTAACTTGGTAGAGCAGTGTCTTGGTAGAGCAGTACCTTGGTAGAGCAGTACCTTGGTAGAGCAGTGTCTTGGTAGAGCAGTATCTTGGTAGGGCAGTGTCTTGGTAGAGCAGTGTCTTGGTAGGGCAGTAACCTGGTAGAGCAGTATCTTGGTAGAGCAGTGTCTTGGTAGAGCAGTGTCTTGGTAGAGCAGTGTCTTGGTAGAGCAGTGTCTTGGTATGGCAGTAACTTGGTAAAGCAGTAACTTGGTAGAGCAGTGTCTTGGTAGGGCAGTAACTTGGTAGAGCAGTGTCTTGGTAGAGCAATGTCTTGGTAGGGCAGTAACTTGGTAGGGCAGTGTCTTGGTAGGGCAGTAACCTGGTAGGACAGTAACTTGGTAGAGCAGTGTCTTGGTAGAGCAGTGTCTTGGTAGAGCAGTGTCTTGGTAGGGCAGTGTCTTGGTAGAGCAGTGTCTTGGTAGGGCAGTAACTTGGTAGAGCAGTGTCTTGGTAGAGCAGTGTCATTTTGGCAAAGTAGTTTAATAAATAGTATGTACTGTATGTACACACACACACACACACACACACACACACACAGACACACACAGCAGCGAAGAATGTGTGTGTGTGTGTGTGTGTCTATGTGGAGAGTCAAAGGGAATAGTCTCTAAGGTGCAGATGAACAGCAGGTCTGATCCGGTAGACAGCTAGGGTTATCTGTTCAGCAGACTAATGGCCTGCTGGTAGAAGCTATCTCGGAGCCTGTTAGTCCGAAGCGCGACACTCCGATACCGTTTGCCAGATGGTAACGTAGTGAACAGTCCGTAGCTCGGGTGACTGTAGTTCTCGACGATCTTCCTGGGCCTTCCTGAGACGCCTGGTGTAAACGTCTTGTAGGGCAGGGAGCTCACTCCCAATGACGTACCGGGCTGTCCGCATCACCCTCTCGTGGTTGAGGCCGGTGCAGTTGCCGTACCAGGCGGTGTTGCAGCCAGACAAGAGGCTCTCAATGGTGCATCTATATAGATGTCCTTGAGGATCTGAGGGGCCATGCCAAATGTCTTCAGTCGCTGTGATGTGTCCCTGTCAAGTCCTCGCTGATGTGCCCGCCAAGGAAAGCTATTGACCCTCTCCACTGCAGCCACGTCAATGTGGATGGGGGCGTGTACCCCCCTGTTCTCTGTAGTCCACCATCAGCTCCTTGGTCTTGCTGACGTTGAGGGAGAGATTGTTGTCCAGACAACACACTGCCAGGTCTCTGACCTCCTCCCTATAAGCTGTCTCAATGTCGTCACTGATCAGGCCTGCCACTCTCGGGATGTCAACAAACTTGATGATGGAGTCGTGTTTTGCCACGTAGTCGTGGGTGAACAGTGTGTGTGTGTGTGTGTGTGTGTGTGTGTGTGTGTGTGTGTGTGTGTGGGTGTGGGGTGGGGTGTGGGTGTGGGTGTGTGTGTGTGTGTGTGTGTGTGTGTGTGTGTGTGTGTGTGTGTGTGTGTGTTGATTGGTGTGGCTCTCATTCCAGCATCTTAGCAGTCTCATCTTCCACCTCTTTTTATTGGTCAGCCCTGTTGACGGTTCCAGAGTACTAACCAATCAGAATGCCCTCCCCTGGGACTGGAGACCAGAGTACTAACCAATCAGAATACCCTCCCCTGGGACTGTAGACCAGAGTACTAACCAATCAGAATGCCTTCCCCTGGGACTGGAGACCAGAGTACTAACCAATCAGAATACCCTCCCCTGGGACTGGAGACCAGAGTACTAACCAATCAGAATGCCCTCCCCTGGGACTGGAGACCAGAGTACTAACCAATCAGAATGCCTTCCCCTGGGACTGGAGACCAGAGTACTAACCAATCAGAATACCCTCCCCTGGGACTGGAGACCAGAGTACTAACCAATCAGAATTCCCTCCCCTGGGACTGGAGACCAGAGTACTAACCAATCAGAATGCCCTCTGGGACTGTAGACCAGAGTACTAACCAATCAGAATACCTTCCCCTGGGACTGTAGACCAGAGTACTAACCAATCAGAATGCCCTCCCCTGGGACTGTAGACCAGAGTACTAACCATGTGGTTTGGTTCCTTCAGAATGCCCTCCTCTGGGACTGGAGACCCTGAAGATCGATGACTTTCAGCTCCATGCCTCTACGATGAGACGTTACGGGCTGGGAGCACACAGAGGACGACTTAATATACAGGTAGGTCAGGAATAGAGACGTGGGTCAAGGATAGGGAAGTTTTGTAAAGAATAGAGTTTAGTTGAACTGTGTGGCTCAGTTGGTAAGAGCATGGTGGTTGGTTCAATTCCCACAGAGATCACATATGGATGTAGACTACTGGTCAAAAGTTTACAACACCTACTCGTTAAAGTTTTTTTTCTTTATTTTTACTATTTTCTACATTGTAGAAAAATAGTGAAGACATCAAAACTATGAAATAACACATATGGAATCATGTTGTAACCAAAAAAAGTGTTAAACAAATCAAAATATATTTTATATTTGAGATTATTCAAAGTAGCCACCCTTTGCCTTGATGACAAATTTGCAAACTCTTGGCATTCTCTCAACCAGCTTCACCTGGAATGCTTAAGTCACACTAGACATTTCACAAAGTGAACAGTTCAAGGTCATGGGTACAAAATGCAGCTTTAGTTTAATAGGATACTGGTTGACCTGCCTTGAGTTAGTTACTTTAATGCTCTGCCTGTTTTGAATGACTTGGTTCGTTGACTGTACCAAATACATTGAGCAGCTGGAAGGCCTGAGGATCAGAAAAGGCCAACAGCATCAAGAGTTCAAGCACCATTTTTGGAAGATGATCATGAACCCTTAGAAAGAAAAGAGCTTTCTAGAACTCAAAAGGAATTAATTTAGGGCTAGGAGTCCGGTGAAACTGGAGGGCGCGCAATTCAAATAAATAATCATTAAAATTATGAATATTAAACATTTAGGAACATACAAGTGTCTTATATCGGTTGAAAGCTTAAATTATTGTTAATGTAACTGCACTGTCCGATTTACAGTAGCTATTAAAGCGAATGCATGCCATGTGATTGTTTGAGGACGGCACCCCACATCAAAATATTTTTCTACCGGCACAGGTTTCATAAATTCACAAATAGCGATTAAGTATTCAATTACTTTTGAAAAATCTTCCTCTGATTTGTCATCCAAAAGGTCCCAGCTATAACATGTAGTGTCGTTTTGTTAGATAAAATCCGTCTTTATATCCCAAAAAGTCAATTTAGTTGGCGCCATCGATGAGTAATCCACTCGTTCAACATGCAGAGAAAGGAATCCGAAAAACTACCCCTAAACTTTGTTAAAACAAGTCAGAATACGTTTATATTTACTCCTCAGATACCCTAAAATATAATCAAACTATAATATTTCTTACGGAAATAAGTATGTTCAATAGGAAACCGATTTTAGCAGGTGTGTTCTGTCTTCCTGGCGAATTTCCAAGACTGTGTCCCTGTACTAAAACTGATATTTCTTCTTAGAATTTTAGACATAGGAATTGCGTCCAGAGAGCTCATTTTCAAAATGACCTCATACTGGCCATTCTAAGAGGAAGGTCTCTCAAAAAAAGATTCCAGTTGGTTTTTCTTTGTATTTTCTCCAACCATATCTATTGTGTTATAGTCTCCTACATTATTTTAACATTTCTACAAACTTCAAAGTGTTTTCTTTCCAATGGTACAAATGATATGCATATCCTGGCTTCAGGGCCTGAGCAACAGGCAGTTTACTTTGGGCATGTCATTCAGGCGGAAATTGAGAAAAAAGGGGCCTAGCTCGGTAGTCTTCATAGATGTCGACAACTAGTTTTTTGGCAACCCTGTTATTGAAAGATATCAACGTCAATAAAATAAATATTGACTCGACACAGTTCTACGTGGGTGGGCGGAATAGTACCGGTCGATCCAACTCAATTTCAGTGTCCAATATGGCTTCCATTAAACTGGGGGTCCATTATTATATGGCTGCCATTAAACTGGGGGTCCATTATTATATGGCTGCCATTAAACTGGGGGTCCATTATTATATGGCTGCCATTAAACTGGGGGTCCATTATTATATGGCAGCCATTAAACTGGGGGTCCATTATTATATGGCTGCCATTAAACTGGGGTCCATTATTATATGGCTGCCATTAAACTGGGGGTCCATTATTATATGGCTGCCATTAGACTGGGGGTCCATTATTATATGGCTGCCATTAGACTGGGGGTCCATTATTATATGGCTGCCATTAAACTGGGGGTCCATTATTATATGGCTGCCATTAAACTGGGGCTCCATTATTATATGGCTGCCATTAAACTGGGGCTCCATTATTATATGGCTGCCATTAGACTGGGGGTCCATTATTATATGGCTGCCATTAAACTGGGGGTCCATTATTATATGGCTGCCATTAAACTGGGAGTCCATTATTATATGGCTACCATTAAACTGGGGGTCCATTATTATATGGCTGCCATTAAACTGGTGGTCCATTATTATATGGCTGCCATTAAACTGGTGGTCCATTATTATATGACTGCCATTAAACTGGGGGTCCATTATTATATGGCTGCCATTAGACTGGGGGTCCATTATTACAATTATTATCCCCAAACCTCATAAAGTGAACAGAAAAGTCTAAATGGGATCCTTGGAACATCCCAACTCTGACATCACCCCACTTCAGTTGAACATTTAAACGGCTAAGTACTGGTTAAGGTAAAGGTTAGGGTTAATGTTAAGGGTAAAGACTTCCCAATGATTCCAGATAGCACTAACCTAAAGTGAACTGGTATCTGGGGGAAGAGGTATTTCCTGTCAGGATATGAAGAGGAGGACTGCGGTTCAGTCTTCCTCATCATCATCTGGGTTGTGTCCTTAGATCAGAGTCTGTAGTACACCCATAATGACTTCCACACACACACTTCCAGACAAACAAACCCTTTGTTATGGTGTGTTTTTGGCTGTGTGGTAACGTAGTGTGTTGCATTAGGGGATTGTGCAGGATAATGTCTCCAATCTGGAGAAGAGAGAGAGACAGAGAGACAGAGAGAGAAAGTGTGCAACCACAGCAGCAAGATTTATGACCTGTTGCCACAAGAAAAGGGCAACCAGTGAAGAACAAACACCATTGTAAATACAACCCATATTTATTTATTTTCCCTTTTGTACTTGAACTATTTGCATACCTTTATAACACTGTATATAGCCATAATGTGACATTTGAAATTCTCTTTATTCTGTTGGAACTTTGGCGAGTGTAATGTTTACTGTTCATTTTTTTGTTTATTTCACTTTTGTTTCTGATCTATCTCACTTGCTTTGGCAATGTTAAAACTTCTTTGGGATCGGTGTCCCTTCCACGGGACGGTTGAGCTAACGTAGGCTAAAGCGATTAGCACGAGGTTGTAAGTAACCAGAACATTTCCCAGGACATAGACATATCTGATATTGGCAGAAAGATTAAATTCTTGTTAATCTAACTGCACTGTCCAATTTACAGGAGCTATTACAGTGAAATAATACCATGCTATTGTTTGAGGAGAGTGCACAATTTGAACATGAAAAGTTGTTCAATCGCACTGATTGATTGCTTTCATTTTACTGCTGCGACTCTTTCATATTCTTGCTTGTGCCTGTGGTTTTTCCCCGTTAACGTTACGCCCGCAGAGATGTTTGTAATAACCTGTCGAACACACTCCGGTAACGGCTGAAATGGGCTCCTTGGAATACATTGTGTTTCCGTTGCATCTGTCAGAACGCTAAAGCTTCGTTAAGAAAGAAAGAGAGAGAAGAGAGATCACTATATTTTGATGGGTGTTCATTTTTTGTGGAATTTACAAATTAGACGTTTGAAAATGAAAGGAACTTCCGAAATTGAAAACTGGCATTATAGTGATATTATGTCTGATCTCACAACCAATGTAAAGTCTGTATAGAGGTGTAATCTAGAGCCAAGCTGTAGATTTATAATCTGAGTGTATCCAGTTCGTGACACACTTGTTGAATTATGCAACAGAACATGACAACAACAGTTATTAATGAGTCAGTCTAGACAGAGCAGGTGAGTGCAGGTAGGTCTAGACAGAGCAGGTGAGTGCAGGTAGGTCTAGACAGAGCAGGTGAGTGCAGGTAGGTCTAGACAGAGTAGGTGAGTGCAGGTAGGCCTAGACAGAGCATGTGAGTGCAGGTAGGCCTAGACAGAGCAGGTGAGTGCAGGTAGGTCTAGACAGAGCAGGTGAGTGCAGGTAGGTCTAGACAGAGCAGGTGAGTGCAGGTAGGTCTAGACAGAGTAGGTGAGTGCAGGTAGGCCTAGACAGAGCAGGTGAGTGCAGGTAGGCCTAGACAGAGCAGGTGAGTGCAGGTAGGTCTAGACAGAGCAGGTGAGTGCAGGTAGGTCTAGACAGAGCAGGTGAGTGCAGGTAGACCTAGACAGAGCAGGTGAGTGAGGGTAGACCTAGACAGAGCAGGTGAGTGCAGGTAGACCTAGACAGAGAATTCACATAAAACACTTAGGTCTTAGGTGGAAGGGCATCATTACAGTCCCATAGCCTTGCCTTAGCCTAAGGAAGCCATTGTCTTGCTCTGCTAGGCCTCTGGGAGTAACCACCCTCTGCAATGTGTTAGAACTATTTATTACAGTTTATAAACTACTTGGAAACCCTTTCTAATCCTCTACTAGGCCTCTGGGAGTAACCACCCTCTGCAATGTGTTAGAACTATTTATTACAGTTTATAAACTACTTGGAAACCCTTTCTAATCCTCTACTAGGCCTCTGGGAGGAACCACCCTCTGCAATGTGTTACAACTATTTATTACAGTTTATAAACTACTTGGAAACCCTTTCTTAATCCTTTGCTAGGCCTCTGGGAGGAACCACCCTCTGCAATGTGTTAGAACTATTTATTACAGTTTATAAACTACTTGGAACCCCTTTCTAAATCCTTTTCTAGGCTGGCCTGTTTGATGATGACCTGTATGATGGAGGCTGGTGTGCTGGGAGGAACGACCCTCTGCAGTGGTTGGAGGTGGACGCCAGGAGGCTGACCAAGTTCACAGGGGTCATCACACAGGGAAGGAGCTCTCTCTGGTCGTGAGTATCAACTCCTTATGGTCCTACTGTTTATC
>NC_092088.1:103279501-103284501 GCF_045679555.1 Salvelinus alpinus
AGTCTGTTGATAATGTCTGATCCTGACCGTGACCCCAGTCTGTTGATAATGTCTGACCCTGACCCCAGTCTGTTGATAATGTCTGATCCTGACCGTGACCCCAGTCTGTTGATAATGTCTGACCCTGACCCCAGTCTGTTGATAATGTCTGACCCTGACCGTGACCCCAGTCTGTTGATAATGTCTGATCCTGACCGTGACCCCAGTCTGTTGATAATGTCTGATCCTGACCGTGACCCCAGTCTGTTGACAATGTCTGACCCTGATAATGTCTGACCCTGACTGTGACTCCACTCTGTTGATAATGTCTGACCCTGATAATGTCTGACCCTGACTGTGACTCCAGTCTGTTGATAATGTCTGACCCTGACCGTGTCCCCAGTCTGTTGATAATGTCTGACCCTGGTCGTGACCCCAGTCTGTTGATAATGTCTGACCCTGGTCGTGACCCCAGTCTGTTGGTAATGTCTGACCCTGGTCGTGACCCCAGTCTGTTGATAATGTCTGACCCTGGTCGTGACCCCAGTCTGTTGATAATGTCTGATCCTGACCGTGACCCCAGTCTGTTGATAATGTCTGACCCTGACCCCAGTCTGTTGATAATGTCTGACCCTGACCGTGACCCCAGTCTGTTGATAATGTCTGATCCTGACCGTGACCCCAGTCTGTTGATAATGTCTGATCCTGACCTTGACCCCAGTCTGTTGATAATGTCTGATCCTGACCGTGACCCCAGTCTGTTGATAATGGCTGACCCTGACCGTGACCCCAGTCTGTTGATAATGTCTGACCCTGACCGTGACCCCAGTCTGTTGATAATGTCTGATCCTGACCGTGACCCCAGTCTGTTGATAATGTCTGACCCTGACCCCAGTCTGTTGATAATGTCTGACCCTGACCGTGACCCCAGTCTGTTGATAATGTCTGATCCTGACCGTGACCCCAGTCTGTTGATAATGTCTGATCCTGACCGTGACCCCAGTCTGTTGATAATGTCTGATCCTGACCGTGACCCCAGTCTGTTGATAATGTCTGACCCTGGCCCCAGTCTGTTGATAATGTCTGATCCTGACCGTGACCCCAGTCTGTTGATAATGTCTGATCCTGACCGTGACCCCAGTCTGTTGATAATGTCTGACCCTGGCCGTGACCCCACTCTCTGAGGGTGTCTCAGGGGGAGTTGGGATATGCAGCAAACAGATTTCCATTTCACACGTGACAGAAAATATAGTAAACAACCACCAAATAATTAATGTGCCAATCAGGTTGAGTCCTGTTTTAATCCTCCTCTGAGAAACCTTTTCTCTGGAAGCTTTATTTGGAGTCTGAGACTGACGTGTCTAAATGGCAGGTCTCATCACGTCTTCATGGCAGGTCTCATCACGTCTTCATGGCAGGTCTCATCACGTCTTCATGGCAGGTCTCATCACGTCTTCATGGCAGGTCTCATCACGTCTTCATGGCAGGTCTCATCACGTCTTCATGGCAGGTCTCATCACGTCTTCATGGCAGGTCTCATCACGTCTTCATGGCAGGTCTCATCACGTCTTCATGGCAGGTCTCATCACGTCTTCATGGCAGGTCTCATCACGTCTTCATGGCAGGTCTCATCACGTCTTCATGGCAGGTCTCATCACGTCTTCATGGCAGGTCTCATCACGTCTTCATGGCAGGTCTCATCACGTCTTCATGGCAGGTCTCATCACGTCTTCATGGCAGGTCTCATCACGTCTTCATGGCAGGTCTCATCACGTCTTCATGGCAGGTCTCATCACGTCTTCATGGCAGGTCTCATCACGTCTTCATGGCAGGTCTCATCACGTCTTCATGGCAGGTCTCATCACGTCTTCATGGCAGGTCTCATCACGTCTTCATGGCAGGTCTCATCACGTCTTCATGGCAGGTCTCATCACGTCTTCATGGCAGGTCTCATCACGTCTTCATGGCAGGTCTCATCACGTCTTCATGGCAGGTCTCATCACGTCTTCATGGCAGGTCTCATCACGTCTTCATGGCAGGTCTCATCACGTCTTCATGGCAGGTCTCATCACGTCTTCATGGCAGGTCTCATCACGTCTTCATGGCAGGTCTCATCACGTCTTCATGGCAGGTCTCATCACGTCTTCATGGCAGGTCTCATCACGTCTTCATGGCAGGTCTCATCACGTCTTCATGGCAGGTCTCATCACGTCTTCATGGCAGGTCTCATCACGTCTTCATGGCAGGTCTCATCACGTCTTCATGGCAGGTCTCATCACGTCTTCATGGCAGGTCTCATCACGTCTTCATGGCAGGTCTCATCACGTCTTCATGGCAGGTCTCATCACGTCTTCATGGCAGGTCTCATCACGTCTTCATGGCAGGTCTCATCACGTCTTCATGGCAGGTCTCATCACGTCTTCATGGCAGGTCTCATCACGTCTTCATGGCAGGTCTCATCACGTCTTCATGGCAGGTCTCATCACGTCTTCATGGCAGGTCTCATCACGTCTTCATGGCAGGTCTCATCACGTCTTCATGGCAGGTCTCATCACGTCTTCATGGCAGGTCTCATCACGTCTTCATGGCAGGTCTCATCACGTCTTCATGGCAGGTCTCATCACGTCTTCATGGCAGGTCTCATCACGTCTTCATGGCAGGTCTCATCACGTCTTCATGGCAGGTCTCATCACGTCTTCATGGCAGGTCTCATCACGTCTTCATGGCAGGTCTCATCACGTCTTCATGGCAGGTCTCATCACGTCTTCATGGCAGGTCTCATCATGTCTTCATGGCTTCCCATAAGTCTCACCTTCACCAGCCTACGGAGGGAATCTGTCCTCCAATCCAACTCTGATTAACCCCCATCCACTCCTCCCCAATAAATCAAATTGTATTAGTCACATGCGCCGAATACAACAGGACCTTACAGTGAAATGCTTACTGACAAGCCCCTAACCAACAATGCAGTTTAAAAAATATGAATAAGAAATAAAAGGAACAAGTAATTAAAGAGCAGCAGTAAAATAACAATATATACAGGGTGTTACGGTACAGAGTCAATGTGGAGGCTATATACAGGGGGTACCGGTACAGAGTCAATGTGGAGGCTATATACAGGGGGTACCGGTACAGAGTCAATGTGGAGGCTATATACAGGGGGTACCGGTACAGAGTCAATGTGGAGGCTATATACAGGGGGTACCTCTACAGAGTCAATGTGGAGGCTATATACAGGGGGGTACAGGTACAGAGTCAATGTGGAGGCTATATACAGGGGGTACAGGTACAGAGTCAATGTGGAGGCTATATACAGGGGGGTACAGGTACAGAGTCAATGTGGAGACTATATACAGGGGGGTACAGGTACAGAGTCAATGTGGAGGCTATATACAGGGGGGTACAGGTACAGAGTCAATGTGGAGGCTATATACAGGGGGTACCGGTACAGAGTCAATGTGCGGGGGCACCGGTTAGTCGAGCTAATTGAGGTAATATGTACATGTAGGTAGAGTTATTAAAGTGACTATGCATAGATGATAACAGAGAGTAGCAGCGGCGTAAAAGAGGGGTCTGGGTAGCCATTTGATTAGATGTTCAGGAGTCTTATGGCTTGGGGGGGTAGAAGCTGTTTAGAAGCCTCTTGGACCTAGACTTGGCGCTCCGGTACCGCTTGCCATGCGGTAGCGGAGAGAACAGTCTATAACTAGGGTGGCTGGAGTCTTTGACAATTTTTTGGGCCTTCCTCTGACACCGCCTGGTATAGAGGTCCTGGATGGCACGAAGCTTGGCCTCAGTGATGTACTGGGCCATACTCACTACCCTCTGTAGTGCCTTGCGGTCAGAGGACGAGCAGTTGCCATACCAGGCAGTGATGCAACCAGTCAGGATGCTCTCGATGGTGCAGCTGTAGAACATTTTGAGGATCTGAGGACCCATACCAAATCTATTCAGTCTCCTGAGTGGGAATAGGTTTTGTTGTGCCCTCTTCACAACTGTCTTGGTGTGCTTGGACCATTCTAGTTTGTTGGTGATGTGGACACCAAGGAACTTGAAGCTCTCAACCTGCTCCACTGCAGCCCCGTTGATGAGAATGGAGGCGTGCTCCGTCCTCCTTTTCCTGTAGTCCACAATCATCTCCTTTGTCTTGATCATGTTGAGGGAGAGGTTGTTGTCCTGGCACCACACGGCCGGGTCTTTGACCTCCTCCCTATTGGCCGTCTCGTCGTTGTCGGTGACTGTTGTGTCATCGGCAAATGTAATGATGGTGTTGGAGTCGTGCCTGGCCGTACTGTCATGAGTGAACAGGGAGTACAGGAGGGGACTGAGCACACACCCCTGAGGGGCTCCTGTGTTGAGGATCAGCATGGCGGATGTGTGGTAACCTACCTTTACCACCTGGGAGGCGGCCCGTCAGGAAGTCCAGGATCCAGTTGCAGAGGGAGGTGTCCCAGGGTCCTTAGCTTTTTGATGAGCTTTGAAGAGGGAAGTCTTAGGTGTTTATGAGCTTTGAGCTGTTGAACGCTGAGCTGTAGACAACGAATAGCATTCTCACATAGGCGTTCCTTTTGTCCAGGTGGGAAAGGGCAGTGTGGAGTGCAATAGAGATTGCATCATCTGTGGAACTGTTGGGGTGGTATGCAAATTGGAGTGGGTCTTGGGTTTTTGGGATAATGGTGTTGATGTGAGCCATGACCAGCCTTTCAAAGCATTTCATGGCAACAGTCGTGAGTGCTATGGGTCGGTAGTCATTTAGGCAGGTTACCTTAGTGTTCTTGGGCACAGGGACTATGGTGGTCTGCTTGAAACATGTAGGTATTACAGACTGGGTCAGGGAGATGTTGAAAATGTCAGTGAAGACACTTGCCAGTTGGGGGCGAGATAAACTTGACTTTGAGACTCGATAATTGAGCTCAGGTGTATCCTGTTTCCATTGATCATCCTTGAGATGTTTCTACAACTTGATTGGAGTCCACCTGTGCTAAATTAAAATGATTGGACATGATTTGGAAAGGCACACA
>NC_092088.1:103287001-103404501 GCF_045679555.1 Salvelinus alpinus
CAGAATGTCCTGACAAGACACCTCAATGTCCTGACAAGACACCTCAATGTCCTGACAAGACACCTCAATGTCCTGACAAGTCACCAGAATGTCCTGACAAGACACCTCAATCTCCTGACAAGTCACCTCAATGTCCTGACAAGTCACCTCAATGTCCTGACAAGTCACCTCAATGTCCTGACAAGACACCTCAATGTCCTGACAAGACACCTCAATGTCCTGACAAGACACCTCAATGTCCTGACAAGACACCTCAATCTCCTGACAAGTCACCTCAATGTCCTGACAAGTCACCTCAATGTCCTGACAAGTCACCAGAATGTCCTGACAAGTCACCTCAATGTCCTGACAAGTCACCTCAATGTCCTGACAAGACAGCGCAAGTTCTCCAAAGCAAATAAAAAGTAAGAAATATAAAACCGAACTGATCTGTAACCAGCACCGTGAGCCAATGACCTCATTGGTTAATAAAGGAGACCATTGTTCTCAGCAGCATCAGGCCCACAGGGGTCCTGTATAAAGCTGGTGAACAATATCATCATGTTAAGCCACTTAGCACAATGCTAAGCATAATATAATATACTAGCAGTTAGCAGCACTAGCAAGCACTATTCCACTGAAATAGACCAACGAGGAAAGCACATCTAAGTAAACCTAATTAACAGACTGTTATCACACTGACAGTTTTTAAGCAAATTATGAAAAAGTACCCGGCACTATGAGCAAAAAAAACAAATTCCCTTCTTTGGTTAGTGAAGAAGAACCATTTACTGTCTTCCTGCTGATGATCACATCGTCCGTTAGAATCTCCATACTCTCCCCAGCTGCCTGTGGTCGTATTTGACACGTTCTGCCCTTTGTACGGGTTAACTGGGAAAGGGAGGCTCTGAAACGGCTCCCTCAGAAAACTGCTTATTTCCTGAATTAGGGGGAGGGGGGGGCGAGCTGAGAAAGCGCCCCCTTTTTGTCATGTTCTTCCCGAGTCGTCTCCCGCTGCTGATCTGGAGTTACAGAAGACATGTGGAAGGCTTTAGGCAAAGACAGATCGTATTTCTGTAGTGATGTAGTTCTATTGTAACTGGTTGGCCAGATTTAGAAAAGGTCTGATTGTGTTTTAATTAGCAGGACTGGGGATTCCTACAGCACCAGACTCATCACACCATACGTTCACCCCGGGC
Organism: Salvelinus alpinus; assembly: GCF_045679555.1. Lineage (NCBI taxonomy): Eukaryota > Metazoa > Chordata > Actinopteri > Salmoniformes > Salmonidae > Salvelinus > Salvelinus alpinus. The sequence goes on from NC_092088.1 coordinate 103,288,180, forward strand.
TCAGGGTTGATATCTCTATCCAGGAGACATCTAGTGTGTGTGTGTGTGTGTGTGTGTGTGTGTGTGTGTGTGTGTGTGTGTGTGTGTGTGTGTGTGTGTGTGTGTGTGTGTGTGTGTGTGTGTGTGTGTGTGTGTGTGTGTGTGTGTGTGTGTGTGTGTGTGTGTGTGTGAGCCACCGTACCATTCCATATAGACTACATCAGGTACAGATGTAGGATCTTAATTTGATCACTTTTTTTGTTTCTGAGAATTTTCCTGCGCCACAGAAAATAACCTCCACTAATGAGCTTGGTGATTTACATAAATTCCTATGAAAACCTCCACTAATGAGCTTGGTGATTTACATAAATTCCTAGGAAAACCTCCACTAATGAGCTTGGTGATTTACATAAATCCCTCTGAAAACCTCCACCAATGAGCTTGGTGATTTACATAAATCCCTCTGAAAACCTCCACTAATGAGCTTGGTGATTTACATAAATTCCTCTGAAAACCTCCACTAAGTAGCTTGGTGATTTACATAAATTCCTCTGAAAACCTCCACTAATGAGCTTGGTGATTTACATAAATTCCTCTGAAAACCTCCACTAATGAGCTTGGTGATTTACATAAATTCCTCTGAAAACCTCCACTAATGAGCTTGGTGATTTACATAAATCCCTATGAAAACCTCCACTAATGAGCTTGGTGATTTACATAAATCCCTATGAAAACCTCCACTAATGAGCTTGGTGATTTACATAAATCCCTATGAAAACCTCCACTAACACACAGCTATATTAACAGTGTTGCCCTTTTCATGTAGCCTAGTGTTGTCCAGCTAATAGCCTAACCTCCGATCAAGCAACATTATGGACTAAACGTTCAAATCCTGTTGCTGCAGGATTATTTTGCCACAACAATACTGGTCAGATTGAGATCCTCAGAGAAATACGTAGTACTGCTAGGTTTTACACAGTCAAATGTAACAAAAAACAACATTTTTAATAAAGAACTGTACAAAAATATCAATATTTCCCCCAACATTTTTTTTAAATACATCTATACAGTAATATGAGATCTGTATGTAAAACATTTACATTTTAAATTTGTGTAATTTAGCAAATGCTCTTATCCAGAGTAAGTAAGTGCATTCATCTTAAGATAGCTAGGTGAGACAACCACATATCACAGTCAAATATACAGGATACCAACATTCCATTCCAGCTAAACAATGGATAGACAGATGGAGGATCTTAATTTGATCACTCTTTTGTTGCTGAGAATGCAAACATGTGAGTTAACATGTGAGTTTAAAAAAAGGCTTCTAAAGTTTGTAATTCCACTTTGAAATTTCAGACTCTGCCCTAATGAAAAATGTATAAACTCCTATTAAAATGTCCATTAATTATAATCCACATAATAATTCAGATTTCCTGTTGTTGCAGGATTATTTTCCTGCTGTAGCAAACTGGCTCAAATTAAGATACTACATCTGTATAGCGTTTGCAAAAAAAAAAAAAAGAATCATACACATTTAAAACCCAGGAATTAAATATCGGAGAACAATAATATTTTACAATATTAAAGGCACTCACAAGCAATCGTTTCAGATGTAACAATTGTGTGTCTGTGTGTCTTTGCTGTGCTGCCAGCCGTGCACAGTAGAATTCTCTTTTTTCAGTTGTCATACCATTAGCTTCATGGTGGCTCCACTAACCAGAACCAGGTTTCTGCCCGTATTTCAGCATTGGTCCCAGAAGGAGACAGTAAGTAGAACAAGCCGGGATGGGTCTGGTTCCTAACGGTATAAATGTTCATATGGACCGGATCTCTGGAGATATTTACATATATATTGGCGTAATACATTTGAAATCTACTGGTATGGATCGTATTATATTTGCTGTTACCTCGTGGATTAGCTACAGGTATAGGATCATAATTTGACCTATATTGTCATCGCAACAACAAAAAATCCTGCAGTAACAGGATTTGAACGTTTAGTCCATAATGTTGTTTGATCGGTGGTTAGGCTATTAGCTGGACAAAACTAGGCTACATGAAAAGTGCAACACTGTTAATTTAACCGTGTTTTATTTGGGGTTTTCAGTGAATTTATGTAAATCACAAATCTCATCTGTATTTCCAGCAACAAAAGATTGATCAAAGTAAGATCCTACATCTGTACTGTAAAGCTGTCACCTGTAGTTAAACTTACTTAAGAAATGTATGGTGTCCGTATTAGGAAAAGGCACCAACTCCTAGTGACTCTGACACAGCTTCCCATGGACGTTCGCTTCCTAATATGGACACCGTGTACGTCAGTCCAGCACGGAACAGTTTGGCTTCGAACACTCTAAACTAATTCCCTCTTCTTACGCTTCCTTGACTTTCTCTCTCCTCCCGTGTTTTAGGAGTGACTGGGTGACATCATATAAGGTCCTTGTGAGCAACGACAGTCACACCTGGGTCACTCTGAAGAACGGATCACAAGACCTGGTGAGTAGCTAGCTGAGATCATAATCAATAGATGTGATTGGGCTGGAGATCAATAGCTATGATTGGGGTGGTAATCAATATATATGACTGGGGTGGAGATCAATAGATATGATTGGGCTGGAGATCAATAGATATGATTGGGGTGGAGATCAATGAGGCATGGTTGTTACAGCAGTTCACACTGTGTCAGTACGTTCTGGAAGAGTTTGTTTCTTGGATCATATTGATCAGATTCCAATGTCATTATGGCGTCATCTAAGTAAGTATTACCATGGTCCATAGATGGTACTGTATTACCATGGTCCATAGATGGTACTGTACCATGGTCCATAGATGGTACTGTATTACCATGGTCCATAGATGGTACTGTACCATGGTCCATAGATGGTACTGTATTACCATGGTCCATAGATGGTACTGTATTACCATGGTCCATAGATGGTACTGTATTACCATGGTCCATAGATGGTACTGTATTACCATGGTCCATAGATGGTACTGTATTACCATGGTCCATAGATGGTACTGTACCATGGTCCATAGATGGTACTGTATTACCATGGTCCATAGATGGTACTGTACCATGGTCCATAGATGTTCTGTACCACGGTCCATAGATGGTACTGTACCATGGTCCATAGATGGTACTGTACCATGGTCCATAGATGGTACTGTACCATGGTCCATAGATGTTCTGTACCATGGTCCATAGATGGTACTGTACCATGGTCCATAGATGGTACTGTACCATGGTCCATAGATGGTACTGTACCATGGTCCATAGATGGTACTGTATTACCATGGTCCATAGATGGTACTGTACCACGGTCCATAGATGGTACTGTACCACGGTCCATAGATGGTACTGTACCATGGTCCATAGATGGTACTGTACCATGGTCCATAGATGGTTCTGTACCACGGTCCATAGATGTTTCTGTACCACGGTCCATAGATGGTACTGTACCACGGTCCATAGATGGTACTGTACCATGGTCCATAGATGGTACTGTACCATGGTCCATAGATGGTTCTGTACCATGGTCCATAGATGGTACTGTACCATGGTCCATAGATGGTACTGTACCATGGTCCATAGATGGTTCTGTACCATGGTCCATAGATGGTTCTGTATTACCATGGTCCATAGATGGTACTGTACCATGGTCCATAGATGGTTCTGTACCATGGTCCATAGATGGTACTGTACCATGGTCCATAGATGGTACTGTACCATGGTCCATAGATGGTACTGTACCATGGTCCATAGATGGTACTGTACCATGGTCCATAGATGGTACTGTACCATGGTCCATAGATGGTACTGTATTACCATGGTCCATAGATGGTACTGTATTACCATGGTCCATAGATGATACTGTACCATGGTCCATAGATGGTTCTGTACCATGGTCCATAGATGGTACTGTACCATGGTCCATAGATGGTTCTGTACCATGGTCCATAGATGGTACTGTACCACGGTCCATAGATGGTACTGTACCACGGTCCATAGATGGTACTGTACCACGGTCCATAGATGGTTCTGTACCACGGTCCATAGATGGTACTGTACCACGGTCCATAGATGGTACTGTACCACGGTCCATAGATGGTACTGTACCACGGTCCATAGATGGTTCTGTACCACGGTCCATAGATGGTTCTGTACCATGGTCCATAGATGGTACTGTACCACGGTCCATAGATGGTACTGTACCACGGTCCATAGATGGTACTGTACCACGGTCCATAGATGGTACTGTACCACGGTCCATAGATGGTACTGTACCACGGTCCATAGATGGTACTGTATTACCATGGTCCATAGATGTTCTGTACCATATGCCAGCTACCGATCCCTAGTGGCTTATTCACTGTGTTGTTAAACCTCTACTTGTCTCAGTAGATCTTCTCTGGCAACAAGGAGAAAGAGATCCCTGTGTTGAACATGCTTCCTGTGGCTGCTGTGGCTCGTTACATCCGAGTCAACCCTCGCTCCTGGTTCAACCGTGGCAGCATCTGCATGAGGGTCGAGATCCTGGGATGTCCCATGCCAGGTAACTGCTGTGTACTGTGTGATTCTACTAGGTAACTGCTGTGTGTGTACTGTGTGATTCTACTAGGTAACTGCTGTGTACTGTCTGATTCTACTAGGTAACTGCTGTGTACTGTGTGATTCTACCTAATAACTGCTGTGTGTGTACTGTGTGATTCTACTAGGTAACTGCTGTGTACTGTCTGATTCTACTAGGTAACTGCTGTGTACTGTCTGATTCTACTAGGTAACCGCTGTGTGTACTGTGTTATTCTACTAGGTCACTGCTGTGTGTGTACTGTGTGATTCTACTAGGTAACTGCTGTGTGTACTGTGTTATTCTACTAGGTCACTGCTGTGTGTGTACTGTGTGATTCTACTAGGTAACTGCTGTGTGTACTGTGTTATTCTACTAGGTAACTGCTGTGTGTGTACTGTGTGATTCTACTAGGTAACTGCTGTGTGTGTACTGTGTTATTCTACTAGAGAACTGCTGTGTGTACTGTGTGATTCTACCAGGTAACTGCTGTGTGTGTACTGTGTGATTCTACCAGGTAACTGCTGTGTGTACTGTGTGATTCTACTAGGTAACTGCTGTGTGTGTACTGTGTGATTCTACTAGGTAACTGCTGTGTACTGTCTGATTCTACTAGGTAACTGCTGTGTACTGTGTGATTCTACCTAATAACTGCTGTGTGTGTACTGTGTGATTCTACTAGGTAACTGCTGTGTACTGTCTGATTCTACTAGGTAACTGCTGTGTACTGTCTGATTCTACTAGGTAACTGCTGTGTGTACTGTGTTATTCTACTAGGTCACTGCTGTGTGTGTACTGTGTGATTCTACTAGGTAACTGCTGTGTACTGTCTGATTCTACTAGGTAACTGCTGTGTACTGTCTGATTCTACTAGGTAACTGCTGTGTGTACTGTGTTATTCTACTAGGTCACTGCTGTGTGTGTACTGTGTGATTCTACCAGGTAACTGCTGTGTGTACTGTGTGATTCTACTAGGTAACTGCTGTGTGTGTACTGTGTGATTCTACCAGGTAACTGCTGGGTGTACTGTGTGATTCTACTAGGTAACTGCTGTGTGTACTGTGTGATTCTACTAGGTAACTGCTGTGTGTGTACTGTGTGATTCTACCAGGTAACTGCTGTGTGTACTGTGTGATTCTACTAGGTAACTGCTGTGTGTGTACTGTGTGATTCTACCAGGTAACTGCTGTGTGTGTACTGTGTGATTCTACCAGGTAACTGCTGTGTGTGTACTGTGTGATTCTACTAGGTAGAAAAGTGGTGATCCTAACTGACCTAAGACAGGGAATTTTTACTAGGATTAAATGTCAGGAATTGTGAAAATCTGAGTTTAAATGTATTTGGCTAAGGTTGTATGTAAACGTACGACTCCAACTGTATATAAAATATGGATCAAACCCTGTGGACTGGTAAAACCAGGGGAGGAAACGTTGGTTTTTGCTCTGACATGCACTGTCACCTGTGGGACCTTATATAGACAGGTGTGTGCCTTGGCAAATCATGTCAAAATCAATAGAATTTACCACTGGTGGACTCCAATCAAGTTGTAGAAACATCTCAAGGATGATCAATGGAAACAGGATGCACCTGAGCTCAATTTCGAGTCTCATAGCAAAGGGTCTAAAAACTTATGTAAATAAGGTATTTCTGTTTTTATTTTTAATAAAATTTCTAAAACCCTGTTTTCACTTTGTCATTATCGGTGTGTAGATTAATGAGGAACAATTTATATTTAATCCATTTTAGAATAAGGCTTTAACGGAACAAATTGTGGAAAAAAGTGAAGGGGTCTGAATACTTTCTGAATGCACGATATACCTTAAAACCAGATAGTAAAACTAAAACACTTGAGAGCTCTCAACAACTTTTACAAACAATAAAAACCTTTGGAGGCGAAAATAATATTTAAAAGTTAGTTCCTTTTCCGTGGACCGAACAGTATAGGTAGCTAGCGTTGCTCAATCTACTTCGCGCCACGTAATGCACTTCGCGCCACGTAATGCACTTCGCGTCTTCAGTTGACACATATACTGTAGTCGATACAGTGATTTGTTCAATGACTTGATATGTGATGTGTTTGTTGTCAGACTCTCAGAACTACTACCACAGACGGAATGAGATCACAACAACAGACCACCTGGACTTCAAACATCACAGCTACAAAGAGATGAGGCATGTAAGTAGAGTAATGGTGGGCAGACACTACACCACAGAGTAATGCTGGGCAGACACTACACCACAGAGTAATGCTGGGCAGACACTACACCACACCACAGAGTAATGCTGGGCAGACACTACACCACAGAGTAATGCTGGGCAGACACTACACCACAGAGTAATGCTGGGCAGACACTACACCACACCACAGAGTAATGCTGGGCAGACACTACACTACACCACAGAGTAATGCTGAGCAGACACTACACTACACCACAGAGTAATGCTGAGCAGACACTACACCACAGAGTAATGCTCGGCAGACACTACACTACACCACAGAGTAATGCTCGGCAGACACTACACTACACCACAGAGTAATGCTGGGCAGACACTGCACTACACCACAGAGTAATGCTGGGCAGACACTGCACTACCCCACAGAGTAATGCTGGGCAGACACTGCACTACACCACAGAGTAATGCTGGGCAGACACTACACCACAGAGTAATGCTGGGCAGACACTGCACTACACCACAGAGTAATGCTGGGCAGACACTACACCACAGAGTAATGCTGGGCAGACACTACACTACACCACAGAGTAATGCTGGGCAGACACTACACCACAGAGTAATGCTGGGCAGGCACAACACCACAGAGTAATGCTGGGCAGACACTACACTACACCACAGAGTAATGCTGGGCAGACACTACACTACACCACAGAGTAATGGAGTAATGCTGGGCAGACACGACACTACACCACAGAGTAATGCTGGGCAGACACTACACTACACTACAGAGTAATAATGAGGTGTTCTCTACTGGCTCTACAGATGATGAAGGTGGTTAATGAGATGTGCCCCAACATCACAAGGATCTATAACATCGGCAAGAGCCACAGCGGACAGAAACTCTACGCCATCGAGATCTCAGACAACCCCGGAGAGCATGAAGCAGGTAAGCCCAGAGAAAGGGCTCTGATAGGATCTTTAGACTTGATTCATTCCTAGAAGTGAAGTTCTCTGGGTTCAAGTGGTTGAACATTGTTGTATTATTACATGAAATGTTTAATCTTTTCATCATACGCCTTTTCACATGTTGTTCTCTCTCTCTTTCTCTCCCCCTCCCTCCCTCCCTCCCTCCCTCCCTTCCCTCCCTCTCTCCCTCCCTCCCTCCCTCCCTCCCTGTCTCTCCCTTCTCTCTCCCTCCCTCCCTCCCTCCCTCCCTCCCTCCCTCCCTCCCTCCCTCCCTCCCTTCCCTTCTCTCCCTCCCTCCCTTCCTCCCTCCCTGTCTCTCCCTTCTCTCTCCCTCCCTCCCTCCCTCCCTCCCTCCCTCCCTCCCTCTGTCTCTCCCTTATCTTCTCTCCCTTCCTCCCTCCCTCCTTCTCCCTCCCTCCCTCCCTTCTCCCCCCTCCCTCCACCCCCCACTCACTGTCTCTCCCTCCCTCCCTCCCTCTCTCCCTTCTCTCTCTCCCTCCCTCCCTCCCTCCCTCCCTCCATCCACCCCCACCCCTCCCTTCCCTCCCCCCTCCCTACCTTCTCCCCCTCTCTTCCTCCCTCCCTGTCTCTCCCTCCCTCCCTCCCTCCCACCCCCACCCCTCCCTTCCCTCCCCCCCTCCCTATCTCTCCCTTCTCTCCCCTCCCTCCCTACCTCCCTCCCTCCCTCCATCCCCCCCTCCCTCCCTGTCTCTCCCTCCCCCTTCCTCCTTCCCTCTCTTCCTCCCTTCCCTTCTCTCTCTCCCTCCCTCCCTCCCTCCCTCCCTCCCTCCCTCCCTCCCTCCCTCCCTCCCTCCCTCCCTGTCTCTCCCTTCTCTTCCTCCCCCCCTCTCTCCCTCCCTCCCTCCCCCCTATCTTCATCCCTTCCTGTCTCTCCCTCCCCCCCTCTCTCCATCCCCCTCCCTCCCTCCCTCCCTACCTTCTCTCCCTCCCTCCCTCCCTGTCTCTCCTTCCCTCCCCCCCTCCCTCCCTCCCTCCCTCCCTCCCTGTCTCTCCCTCCCCCCCCCCCTCTCTCCCTCCCTCCCTTCTCCCCCCTCCCTCCACCCCCCCCCTCACTGTCTCTCCCTCCCTCCCTCCCTCTCTCCCTTCTCTCTCTCCCTCCCTCCCTCCCTCCCTCCCTCCATCCACCCCCACCCCTCCCTTCCCTCCCCCCTCCCTACCTTCTCCCCCTCTCTTCCTCCCTCCCTGTCTCTCCCTCCCTCCCTGTCTCTCCCTCCCTCCCTCCCTCCCACCCCCACCCCTCCCTTCCCTCCCCCCCTCCCTATCTCTCCCTTCTCTCCCCTCCCTCCCTACCTCCCTCCCTCCCTCCATCCCCCCTCCCTCCCTGTCTCTCCCTCCCCCTTCCTCCCTTCCTCTCTTCCTCCCTTCCCTTCTCTCCCTCCCTCCCTCCCTCCCTGTCTCTCCCTTCTCTTCCTCCCCCCTCTCTCCCTCCCTCCCTCCCCCCTATCTTCATCCCTTCCTGTCTCTCCCTCCCCCCCTCCCTCCATCCCCCTACCTCCCTCCCTCCCTACCTTCTCTCCCTCCCTCCCTCCCTGTCTCTCCCTCCCCCCCCCTCCCCCCCTCCCTCCCCCCCTCCCTCCCCCCCTCCTCTCCCAGGTGAACCAGAGTTCCGCTACACGGCCGGGTCCCACGGTAACGAGGTGCTGGGCCGAGAGCTGCTCCTGCTGCTGATGCAGTTCATGTGTCAGGAGTACCTGTCGGGTAGCCCGCGGATACGTCACCTGGTGCACGAGACCAGGATACACCTGCTCCCCTCCGTCAACCCCGACGGGTACGACAAAGCCCTTGAAGCGGTAGGTGTGTGCGTAGCTGAAAGACCCCCAAAAACCCCACAGCTGATATTGCAAATATCGACTCCATCGTTAAGGCTGTACTGAAACATACGACGGATACGACTGACTCTTCTGAGACACGTTGTCACGCCCTGACCTTAGTTATCTTTGTTTTCTTTATTTATTTGGTTAGGTCAGGGTGTGACGAGGGTGGAATGTTTTGTCTTGTCTAGGGGTTTTTGTATATCTATGGGGTTTTGGTATTGTCTAGGTAATGTAGGTCTATGGTGGCCTAAATTGGTTCGCAATTAGAGACAGCTGTTTATCGTTGTCTCTGATTGGGGATCCCTATTTAGGTTGCCATTTTTCCATTTTGGTTTTGTGGGTTATTGTCTATGTGAAGTTGCATGTCTGCACTCATTGTTTATAGCGGTCACGTTTGTTTTGTTATTTTGTTTATTCTTCGTGTTTATTCGTCGTTTATTAAAAGTATGTAATTCACATCACGTTGCGCTTTGGTCTCCTCACTACAACGATCGTGACACGCGTGTTGAGGGTCTTTTGCTTGTCAGCCATGTGATTGTCAGATTAAACATTCTTCTCTTCAAAGTCAGAAGTCCAAAGCATCCACTACTGTGAATCCAGCGGCGGTTGGTTTAAGATGTTTAAGATGAAGGAGGGTGATAATTGTTTTTATGAGCATGGCCTTATTTCTACTACAGTATATTGGATGACTGTCATTCATATTCCATTCACCCAGTTCAATGTAACAGTGATAGGTTTAGGTTACTGTCATTCATATTCACCCAGTTCAATGTAACAGTGATAGGTTTAGGTTACTGTCATTCATATTCACCCAGTTCAATGTTACAGTGATAGGTTTAGGTTACTGTCATTCATATTCACCCAGTTCAATGTAACAGTGATAGGTTTAGGTTACTGTCATTCATATTCACCCAGTTCAATGTAACAGTGACAGGTTTAGGTTACTGTCATTCATATTCACCCAGTTCAATGTAACAGTGATAGGTTTAGGTGACTGTCATTCATATTCACCCAGTTCAATGTAACAGTGATAGGTTTAGGTTACTGTCATTCATATTCACCCAGTTCAATGTTACAGTGATAGGTTTAGGTTACTGTCATTCATATTCACCCAGTTCAATGTAACAGTGATAGGTTTAGGTTACTGTCATTCATATTCACCCAGTTCAATGTAACAGTGATAGGTTTAGGTTACTGTCATTCATATTCACCCAGTTCAATGTAACAGTGACAGGTTTAGGTTACTGTCATTCATATTCACCCAGTTCAATGTAACAGTGATAGGTTTAGGTTACTGTCATTCATATTCACCCAGTTCAATGTAACAGTGACAGGTTTAGGTTACTGTCATTCATATTCACCCAGTTCAATGTAACAGTGATAGGTTTAGGTGACTGTCATTCATATTCACCCAGTTCAATGTAACAGTGACAGGTTTAGGTTACTGTCATTCATATTCACCCAGTTCAATGTAACAGTGACAGGTTTAGGTTACTGTCATTCATATTCACCCAGTTCAATGTAACAGTGATAGGTTTAGGTTACTGTCATTCATATTCACCCAGTTCAATGTAACAGTGATAGGTTTAGGTTACTGTCATTCATATTCACCCAGTTCAATGTAACAGTGATAGGTTTAGGTTACTGTCATTCATATTCACCCAGTTCAATGTAACAGTGATAGGTTTAGGTTACTGTCATTCATATTCACCCAGTTCAATGTAACAGTGACAGGTTTAGGTTACTGTCATTCATATTCACCCAGTTCAATGTAACAGTGACAGGTTTAGGTTACTGTCATTCATATTCACCCAGTTCAATGTAACAGTGACAGGTTTAGGTTACTGTCATTCATATTCACCCAGTTCAATGTAACAGTGATAGGTTTAGGTTACTGTCATTCATATTCACCCAGTTCAATGTAACAGTGACAGGTTTAGGTTACTGTCATTCATATTCACCCAGTTCAATGTAACAGTGATAGGTTTAGGTTACTGTCATTCATATTCACCCAGTTCAATGTAACAGTGACAGGTTTAGGTTACTGTCATTCATATTCACCCAGTTCAATGTAACAGTGATAGGTTTAGGTTACTGTCATTCATATTCACCCAGTTCAATGTAACAGTGACAGGTTTAGGTTACTGTCATTCATATTCACCCAGTTCAATGTAACAGTGATAGGTTTAGGTTACTGTCATTCATATTCACCCAGTTCAATGTAACAGTGATAGGTTTAGGTTACTGTCATTCATATTCACCCAGTTCAATGTAACAGTGATAGGTTTAGGTTACTGTCATTCATATTCACCCAGTTCAATGTAACAGTGACAGGTTTAGGTTACTGTCATTCATATTCACCCAGTTCAATGTAACAGTGACAGGTTTAGGTTACTGTCATTCATATTCACCCAGTTCAATGTAACAGTGATAGGTTTAGGTTACTGTCATTCATATTCACCCAGTTCAATGTAACAGTGATAGGTTTAGGTTACTGTCATTCATATTCACCCAGTTCAATGTAACAGTGACAGGTTTAGGTTACTGTCATTCATATTCACCCAGTTCAATGTAACAGTGACAGGTTTAGGTTACTGTCATTCATATTCACCCAGTTCAATGTAACAGTGATAGGTTTAGGTTACTGTCATTCATATTCACCCAGTTCAATGTAACAGTGATAGGTTTAGGTTACTGTCATTCATATTCACCCAGTTCAATGTAACAGTGATAGGTTTAGGTTACTGTCATTCATATTCACCCAGTTCAATGTAACATCGATAGGTTTAGGTTACTGTCATTCATATTCACCCAGTTCAATGTAACAGTGATAGGTTTAGGTTACTGTCATTCATATTCACCCAGTTCAATGTAACAGTGATAGGTTTAGGTGACTGTCATTCATATTCACCCAGTTCAATGTAACAGTGACAGGTTTAGGTTACTGTCATTCATATTCACCCAGTTCAATGTAACAGTGATAGGTTTAGGTTACTGTCATTCATATTCACCCAGTTCAATGTAACAGTGATAGGTTTAGGTTACTGTCATTCATATTCACCCAGTTCAATGTAACAGTGATAGGTTTAGGTTACTGTCATTCATATTCCATTCACCCAGTTCAATGTAACAGTGATAGGTTTAGGCTACTACATGATACTGTAATGTTCACCTGTACCCATCATGAGGTTGCTACAACCTACGCTATGAATGAAAGTTTACAACAACTGGTCAAGAGAAATTAGAGTAATCAAGAAGACAGACATTGACACGTGTGATACCGCCTAGTGCGCTCTCTTGCCTTCATCTAGCTAGTTCATTCTTTTTTTCTTTTTTTTTTTCTTTAGCTTTAATATTGCAGATAAATTGTAGCTTCCATCATTGTAATTGTCTGCATCATTTTCAATCCCTCATATACATATGTTTAGTAAGTATATACAGTATATACATCTCTTTTTAAAATATATTTATCTTCTTTAGTATTTTCCCCTAACCCTACCGTCCAATCCCCTGATTGGACTAAACTAATTAAATGTATTTATCTTTTTTAGTATTTTCCCCTAACCCTACCGTCCAATCCCCTGATTGGACTAAACTAATTAAATATATTTCTCTTCTTTAGTACTTTCCCCTAACCCTACCATCCCTCTCCTGATTGGACTAAACTAATTAAATATATTTCCCTTCTTTAGTATTTCCCCCTAACCCTCCCATCCCTCTCCTGATTGGACTAAACTAATTAAATATATTTTCCTTCTTTAGTATTTTCCCCTAACCATCCCATCCCTCCCCTGATTGGACTAAACTAATGGACCACAACACTTAGGCTTCTACTTCCTGCTTATACATGCTATATACAGTACCAGTTAAAAGTTTGGACACACCCACTCATTCAAGGGTTTTTCTTTATTTTTACTATTTTCTACATTGTAAAATGATAGTGAAGACATCAAAACTATGAAATAACACATATGGAATCATGTAGTAACCAAAAAAAAGTGTTAAACAAATCTAAATATATTTTATATTTGAGGTTCTTCAAAGTAGCCACCCTTTGCCTTGATGACAGCTTTGCACAATCTTGGCATTTCCCTTCGCTTGTGTACTTCAGTGCACAACACATCAGCCGTCTGTGACCAGACGATAAAACATTTCCAAGCCAAACCTTCATATCATAACCACTACACACAGCCTACATCGTTGTCACCGTATTAGCTAACGTCATGGTCAACATAGCTACTAGAACTAACACGTTAGTAAACCCTCTACAATCATACAGTACAGTGTACAGTCAGCAAGCAGTTTAGCACGTGGTCCCGTGTGGCTCAGTTGGTAGAGCATGGCGCTTGCAACGCCAGGGTTGTGGGTTCATTCCCCACGGGGGGACCAGGATGAATATGTATGAACTTTCCAATTTGTAAGTCGCTCTGGATAAGAGCGTCTGCTAAATGACTTAAATGTTAAATGTTAGCAGTTACATCAGCGGGCCCCGGTGGCAATAAATAAAAAATAAAAAAAAGCCTTGACTCGGAAGTGTTCCAGTTCCAACTAGCTAACATAGCATCCCCCTCCGTTTGAACCGGGTGTTTGAGTAGGCTAAACTAGCTAGCTGCATTCACTAGCTAACATAGCATCCCCCTCCGTTTGAACCGGGTGTTTGCAATATGTCAGTTCATGCGGCAAGAACTCTGATTGGTTGGAGGGCATCCTCCGGAAGTTGTCAAAATTACTGTGTAAGTCTAAGGAAGAGGGTGAGAACCATGAGCCTCCTAGGTTTTGTATTGAAGTCAATGTACCCAGAGGAGGACGGAAGCTAGCTGTCCTCCGGCTACACCATGGTGCTACCCTACAGAGTGCTGCTGAGGCTACTATAAACCTTCATTACAAAACAGTGTGTTTTAATAAATTATTTGCTACGTGAATATATTTAGTATAGTTTTATTTTAAAAAAGGATCACTTTTATAATGTTTCACTATTTACATTTTTATGAAATTCACTGAGAAGGATGCTCCTCCCCTTCCTCCCTTGAGGAGCCTCCACTGAGTGATTAATTTAAAACCATTTTGGGGACCTCTTGTCTTAATTATCTGCTCTCACGTGTCACCATGTGTCATCACTCCCGTTGTCCCTCAGGGTTCAGAGCTGAGCGGCTGGTCCCTGGGTCGGTGGAGTCAGGACGGAGTAGACATCCACCATAACTTCCCTGACCTCAACTCCATCCTGTGGGAGGCTGAAACAAAGAAATGGATCCCTAGGAAGATGCTCAACCACCATGTGCCCATCCCCGAATGGTACCAGTCCAAGAACTCCACGGTCAGTAAATGCCACGCAAGATTCTGAGAAGTGTTTGAAAGTCATTGATTGGGGAATCTCGGACATCCAGAACTAGAAAATAGAAATGAGAAAAGATACTATTGAGACTAGCGAAGTCCCCACCCTCCTTAACGGATACTTGCAGACAGATTCGGGCAACTGTCTGGGCCAAATGTCCCTTCCCCTTTCGAAATCCGAAAGATGCGACACCTGTGAAAGTGTGATTTGTCCAAATTTATCCAAACCGGAACCAAGTTCCTTGTTAGTCGTCGCAACTCACAGTTTGTTGATAGAGGACTTCTGGTTCTCATCCTGTCACAATGACTCCATGACAGATAGGGGACTTCTGGTTCTCATCCTGTCACAATGACTCCATGACAGATAGGGGACTTCTGGTTCTCATCCTTGTCACAATGACTCCATGACAGATAGGGGACTTCTGGTTCTCATCCTTGTCACAATGACTCCATGACAGATAGGGGACTTCTGGTTCTCATCCTGTCACAATGACTCCATGACAGATAGGGGACTTCTGGTTCTCATCCTGTCACAATGACTCCATGACAGATAGGGGACTTCTGGTTCTCATCCTGTCACAATGACTCCATGACAGATAGGGGACTTCTGGTTCTCATCCTGTCACAATGACTCCATGACAGATAGGGGACTTCTGGTTCTGATCCTGTCACAATGACTCCATGACAGATAGGGGACTTCTGGTTCTCATCCTGTCACAATGACTCCATGACAGATAGAGGACTTCTGGTTCTCATCCTGTCACAATGACTCCATGACAGATAGAGGACTTCTGGTTCTCATCCTGTCACAATGACTCCATGACAGATAGGGGACTTCTGGTTCTCATCCTGTCACAATGACTCCATGACAGATAGGGGACTTCTGGTTCTCATCCTGTCACAATGACTCCATGACAGATAGGGGACTTCTGGTTCTCATCCTGTCACAATGACACCATGACAGATAGGGGACTTCTGGTTCTGATCCTGTCACAATGACTCCATGACAGATAGGGGACTTCTGGTTCTCATCCTGTCACAATGACTCCATGACAGATAGGGGACTTCTGGTTCTCATCCTGTCACAATGACTCCATGACAGATAGAGGACTTCTGGTTTTCATCCTTGTCACAATGACTCCATGACAGATAGGGGACTTCTGGTTCTCATCCTGTCACAATGACTCCATGACAGATAGGGGACTTCTGGTTCTCATCCTGTCACAATGACTCCATGACAGATAGGGGACTTCTGGTTCTCATCCTGTCACAATGACTCCATGACAGATAGGGGACTTCTGGTTCTCATCCTGTCACAATGACTCCATGACAGATAGGGGACTTCTGGTTCTGATCCTGTCACAATGACTCCATGACAGATAGGGGACTTCTGGTTCTCATCCTGTCACAATAACTCCATGACAGATAGAGGACTTCTGGTTCTCATCCTGTCACAATGACTCCATGACAGATAGAGGACTTCTGGTTCTCATCCTGTCACAATGACTCCATGACAGATAGGGGACTTCTGGTTCTCATCCTGTCACAATGACTCCATGACAGATAGGGGACTTCTGGTTCTCATCCTGTCACAGTGACTCCATGACAGATAGGGGACTTCTGGTTCTCATCCTGTCACAATGACTCCATGACAGATAGAGGACTACTGGTTTTCATCCTTTCACAATGACTCCATGACAGATAGGGGACTTCTGGTTCTCATCCTGTCACAATGACTCCATGACAGATAGGGGACTTCTGGTTCTCATCCTGTCACAATGACTCCATGACAGATAGGGGACTTCTGGTTCTCATCCTGTCACAATGACTCCATGACAGATAGGGGACTTCTGGTTCTCATCCTGTCACAATGACTCCATGACAGATAGGGGACTTCTGGTTCTCATCCTGTCACAATGACTCCATGACAGATAGGGGACTTCTGGTTTTCATCCTGTCACAATGACTCCATGACAGATAGGGGACTTCTGGTTTTCATCCTGTCACAATGACTCCATGACAGATAGGGGACTTCTGGTTTTCATCCTGTCACAATGACTCCACGACAGATGTGACTCATCATTGTATATCCTCTCTGCTAATTTAAATGTACATTTCCCAGATGGTGTTGCTATTCTGATTTTAAAAGAGTATACTATAGTCTCAGAGATGACTCGAGGTCTATTTCGGGGTTAATTTGTGTTGTGATGAACTGTAAAACCCAGCTGTGTGTTAATTTAGACCCTCATGTCTATAATGAGCTCTGCTCTCAGTCCCAGTATGTTGCAATTACAATGACTCACACTCTTTAAAAAAATACTATTATTGAACCTTTATTTAACTAGGCAAGTCAGTTAAGAACAAATTCTTATTTACAATGACGGCCTACCGGGGAACAGTGGGTTAACTGCCTTGTTCAGGGGCAGAATGACAGATTTGTACCTTGTCAGCTCGGGGATTAGAGCTACCTGCCTCCCCGCCACTCTAGACTGAGAGGAGATAGATCTGGCCTCATGCTCTAACCACTAGGCTACCTGCCTCCCCCCTCTAACCACTAGGCTACCTGCCTCCCCCCTCTAACCACTAGACTACCTGCCTCCCCCCTCTAACCACTAGGCTACCTGCCTCCCTCCTCTAACCACTAGGCTACCTGCCTCCCCCCTCTAACCACTAGGCTACCTGCCTCCCTCCTCTAACCACTAGGCTACCTGCCTCCCCCCTCTAACCACTAGACTACCTGCCTCCCCCCTCTAACCACTAGGCTACCTGCCTCCCTCCTCTAACCACTAGGCTACCTGCCTCCCCCCTCTAACCACTAGGCTACCTGCCTCCCCCCTCTAACCACTAGGCTACCTGCCTCCCTCCTCTAACCACTAGGCTACCTGCCTCCCCCCTCTAACCACTAGGCTACCTGCCTCCCCCCTCTAACCACTAGGCTACCTGCCTCCCCCCTCTAACCACTAGGCTACCTGCCTCCCTCCTCTAACCACTAGGCTACCTGCCTCCCCCCTCTAACCACTAGGCTACCTGCCTCCCCCCTCTAACCACTAGGCTACCTGCCTCCCCCCCTCTAACCACTAGGCTACCTGCCTCCCCCCTCTAAACACTAGTCTACCTGCCTCCCCCCTCTAACCACTAGACTACCTGCCTCCCCCCTCTAACCACTAGGCTACCTGCCTCCCCCCTCTAACCACTAGGCTACCTGCCCTCCCTCCTCTAACCACTAGGCTACCTGTCTCCCTCCTCTAACCACTAGGCTACCTGCCTCCCCCCTCTAACCACTAGGCTACCTGCCTCCCCCCTCTAACCACTAGGCTACCTGCCCCCCCCCCCCTCTAACCACTAGGCTACCTGCCTCCCCCCTCTAACCACTAGGCTACCTGCCTCCCTCCTCTAACCACTAGGCTACCTGCCTCCCCCCTCTAACCACTAGGCTACCTGCCTCCCCCCTCTAACCACTAGGCTACCTGCCTCCCCCCTCTAACCACTAGACTACCTGCCTCCCCCCTCTAACCACTAGGCTACCTGCCTCCCCCTCCTCTAACCACTAGGCTACCTGCCTCCCCACCTCTAACCACTAGGCTACCTGCCTCCCACCCTCTAACCACTAGGCTACCTGCCTCCCACCCTCTAACCACTAGACTACCTGCCTCCCCCCTCTAACCACTAGGCTACCTGCCTCCCCCCTCTAACCACTAGGCTACCTGCCTCCCCCCTTTAACCACTAGGCTACCTGCCCCCCCGCCTCTAACCACTAGGCTACCTGCCTCCCCACCACTCTGGACTGAGAGGAGATAGATCTGGCCCGGGCTACACTGAGATGGCATTCACATCTGTGTCCAGGAAGCGGTGAATTCAACGGTCCTCATTTCCCTGTCCATCCCTCCCTGTCTCGCCGACTTCATTAAAATATGGTGACGAACTTCCTACCACCTGTTTTTCTCCATATAATCTGATTCCCACTTGAGGTGTTCCAGTCCTACTCTACCCACCTATCCCTGAGGTACTGACAGTGTGTCCTCTGGGCCCTGAGGTACTGACAGTGTGTCCTCTGGGCCCTGAGGTACTGACAGTGTGTCCTCTGGGCCCTGAGGTACTGACCGTGTGACCTCTGGGCCCTGAGGTACTGACAGTGTGTCCTCTGGGCCTTGAGGTACTGACAGTGTGTCCTCTGGGCCCTGAGGTACTGACAGTCCTCTGGGCCCTGTTCAAAAGGAATGAAATATCTGCCATAGGTTGCCATTTGGGACCAAACCACTGTGAGTTAATAGGGGTTTTGGACGGAGTAGAAATGGGTTGTAAACAAAATGAGATAACCCTCACGGAAAGGGCAATTTGCTCCTCCGTTTTGAAGTGATCAATCACATCAGGCAATGTTGCATGCAAATGTAAACACAAGCCTCTGGGTGTTCCTGTGTGTAAATAAATACCAAGTAAATAAGTACATTTTAGTAAATAAATACCAAGTAAATAAGTCCTCCCTCCTCTCTCCTCTATTCCAATTCCTTTACTCTCCTCCCTCCTCTCCTCCCTCCTCTCTCTCTCCTCTCCTCTCCTCCCTTCTCCTCTCCTCTCTCTCCTCTCCTATGTCCTCTCTCCTCTCCTCTCCTCTCCTCCCTCCTCTCTCTCCTTTCCTCCCTCCTCTCCCCTCTCCTCCCTCCTCCCATTCCCTTTTTCTCGTCTCGTCTCTCCTCTCCTCCGTCCTCTCTCCTCTCCTCCGTCCTCTCTCCTCTCCTCTCCTCCGTCCTCTCTCCTCTCCTCTCCTCCGTCCTCTCTCCTCTCCTCTCCTCTCC
This sequence comes from Salvelinus alpinus, assembly GCF_045679555.1. Lineage (NCBI taxonomy): Eukaryota > Metazoa > Chordata > Actinopteri > Salmoniformes > Salmonidae > Salvelinus > Salvelinus alpinus. Next base: position 103,307,833 of record NC_092088.1, read on the forward strand.
TCTCCTCTCCTCTCCTCTCCTCTCCTCTCCTCTCCTCTCCTCCCGCTCCTCCCCTCTCCTCCTTCTCTCTCTCCTCTCCTCCCACCTCTATCCCCTCTCATCCCACCTCTCTCTTCTCTCCTCCCACCTCTCTCCCCTCTCCTCCCTCTCTCTCTCCTCTCCTCCCACCTCTCTCTCCTCTCCTCCTACCTATCTCCCCTCTCCTCCCTCTCTCTCTCCTCTCCTCCCTCTCTCTCTCCTCTCCTCCCACCTCTCTCTCCTCTCCTCTCCTCCCACCTCTCTCCCCTCTCCCCTCTCCTCCCTCTCTCTCTCCTCTCCTCCTACCTATCTCCCCTCTCCTCCCTCTCTCTCTCCTCTCCTCCCTCTCTCTCTCCTCTCCTCCCACCTCTCTCTCCTCTCCTCTCCTCCCACCTCTCTCCCCTCTCCCCTCTCCTCCCTCTCTCCTCTCCTCCCACCTCTCTCTCCTCTCCTCTCCTCCCACCTCTCTCCCGTCTCCCCTCTCCTCCCTCTCTCTCTCCTCCCACCTCTCTCTACTTCTCTCCTTTCCTCCCATTCCCTTTTTCTAATCTCCTCTCTCCTCTCCCTTCTACCTCTCCTCTCCTCTCTCCTCCTTCTCCTTCTCGTTCTCCTCTCCTCAGGTAGCAGCAGAGACGCGTGCGCTGGTCTCCTGGATGGAGAAGATCCCGTTTGTCCTGGGTGGTAACCTCCAGGGAGGGGAGTTGGTGGTGACCTTCCCCTACGACAGGATCCGTTCCCAGGGTGTATCCAGGGAGCAGACCCCCACCCCAGACGACCACGTCTTCCGCTGGCTCGCCTTCTCCTACGCGTCCACCCACCGCCTGATGACCGACGCCAGGCGGCGCGTCTGCCACACCGAGGACTTTGCCAAGGAAGATGGCACCATCAACGGGGCGTCCTGGCACACCGCGGCAGGGAGTTAGTGTTGTTGTTTTCCATTCAATTCAGTTCGATTCATTTCAGTTCAGTTCATTTCATTTCAGTTCAATTCAGTTCAATTCTATTCAGTTCATTTCATTTCAGTTCAATTCAGTTCAATTCATATCATTTCAATTCAGTTCAGTTCAATTCATTTAATTTCACTTCAATTCATTTCAGTTCAGTTCAATTCAGTTCATTTCAGTTCAGTTCAATTCAGTTCAATTCATATCATTTCAATTCAGTTCAGTTCAATTCATTTAATTTCAGTTCAATTCATTTCAGTTCAGTTCAATTCAGTTCAATTCATATCATTTCAATTCATTTCAGTTCAGTTCAATTCATTTCATTTCAGTTCAATTCATTTCAGTTCAGTTCAGTTCAATTCAGTTCATTTCAGTTCAATTCAGTTCAGTTCAGTTCAATTCAATTCAGTTCAGTTCAATTCAATTCAGTTCAGTTCAATTAATTTCAGTTCAGTTCAATTCAGTTCAGTTCAATTCAATTCAGTTCAGTTCAGTTCAATTCATTTCAGTTCAGTTCAATTCCTTTCATGACTAGGCTTAATCTGTTGTAGCAGTATTTCTTAACTTACCCTGTTCACCTTCTCAGGGCTGTTTGTTATATTAGGTATCCGTCTAGGATGTACGCATCTGCATATTCACTTTAGCCACAGGCTGTTTTCATGTTTACAGGTTTCTTGGTAACATTGTAAAATAATGTGCAAAACTTACCAGAGAAAACATTCAAACAGCCTGTGGCTGAAGTGAATATGCAGACGCGTACATCCTAGACGGATACCTAATATAACTAACAGCCCTGAGAGGGTGAACAGGGTAAAAATGTGGAACCTCTTCATTTCAACACATGTTAATTTGATTTATTATCACAGACCAGTACCAGAGTAGTTCTTCATTTCAACACATGTTGATTTGATTTATTATCACAGACCAGTACCAGAGTAGTTCTTCATTTCAACACATGTTGATTTGATTTATTATCACAGACCAGTACCAGAGTTGTTCTTCATTTCAACACATGTTGATTTGATTTATTATCACAGACCAGTACCAGAGCAGTTCTTCATTTCAACACATGTTAATTTGATTTATTATCACAGACCAGTACCAGAGTAGTTCTTCATTTCAACACATGTTGATTTGATTTATTATCACAGACCAGTACCAGAGTAGTTCTTCATTTCAACACATGTTGATTTGATTTATTATCACAGACCAGTACCAGAGCAGTTCTTCATTTCAACACATGTTAATTTGATTTATTATCACAGACCAGTACCAGAGTAGTTCTTCATTTCAACACATGTTGATTTGATTTATTATCACAGACCAGTACCAGAGTAGTTCTTCATTTCAACACATGTTCATTTGATTTATTATCACAGACCAGTACCAGAGTAGTTCTTCATTTCAACACACGTTAATTTGATTTATTATCACAGACCAGAACCAGAGTAGTTCTTCATTTCAACACATGTTAATTTGATTTATTATAACAGACCAGTACCAGAGTAGTTCTTCATTTCAACACATGTTGATTTGATTTATTATCACAGGCCAGTACCAGAGTAGTTCTTAATTTCAACACATGTTAATTTGATTTATTATCACAGACCAGAACCAGAGTAGTTCTTCATTTCAACACATGTTAATTTGATTTATTATCACAGACCAGAACCAGAGTAGTTCTTCATTTCAACACATGTTGAATTGATTTATTATCACAGACCAGAACAAGAGTAGCTCTTCATTTCAACACATGTTAATTTGATTTATTATCACAGACCAGTACCAGAGTAGCTCTTCGTTTCAACACATGTTAATTTGATTTATTATCACAGACCAGTACCAGAGTAGTTCTTCATTTCAACACATGTTAATTTGATTTATTATCACAGACCAGTACCAGAGTAGTTCTTCATTTCAACACATGTTAATTTGATTTATTATCACAGACCAGTACCAGAGCAGTTCTTCGTTTTAACACATGTTAATTTGATTTCTTATCACAGACCAGTACCAGAGCAGCTCTTCGTTTCAACACATGTCAATTTAATTTATTATCACAGACCAGTACCAGAGTAGCTCTTCATTTCAACACATGTTAATTTGATTTATTATAACAGACCAGTACCAGAGTAGCTCTTCATTTCAACACATGTTAAATTGATTTATTATCACAGACCAGTACCAGAGTAGTTCTTCATTTCAACACATGTTAATTTGATTTATTATAACAGACCAGTACCAGAGTAGCTCTTCATTTCAACACATGTTAATTTGATTTATTATAACAGACCAGTACCAGAGTAGCTCTTCATTTCAACACATGTTAATTTGATTTATTATAACAGACCAGTACCAGAGTAGCTCTTCATTTCAACACATGTTAAATTGATTTATTATCACAGACCAGTACCAGAGTAGTTCTTCATTTCAACACATGTTAATTGGATTTATTATCACAGACCAGTACCAGAGTAGTTCTTCATTTCAACACATGTTAATTTGATTTATTATCACAGACCAGTACCAGAGTAGTTCTTCATTTCAACACATGTTAATTTGATTTATTATCACAGACCAGTACCAGAGTAGTTCTTCATTTCAACACATGTTAATTTGATTTATTATAACAGACCAGTACCAGAGTAGCTCTTAATTTCAACACATGTTAAATTGATTTATTATAACAGACCAGTACCAGAGTAGTTCTTCATTTCAACACATGTTAATTGGATTTATTATCACAGACCAGTACCAGAGCAGTTCTTCATTTCAACACATGTTGATTTGATTTATTATCACAGACCAGTACCAGAGTAGTTCTTCATTTCAACACATGTTAATTTGATTTATTATCACAGACCAGTACCAGAGTAGCTCTTCATTTCAACACATGTTAATTTGATTTATTATCACAGACCAGTACCAGAGTAGTTCTTCATTTCAACACATGTTAATTTGATTTATTATCACAGACCAGTACCAGAGTAGTTCTTCATTTCAACACATGTTAATTTGATTTATTATCACAGACCAGAACCAGAGTAGTTCTTCATTTCAACACATGTTAATTTGATTTATTATCTTTAAAAAACACCGGTGAGAAAATAACTTATCAGCTGATGTCTTTTCATTTGGCAGTTGCCCGACAGATAAATTACTCTGTCTGTCCGCTGTGTTGGCAGGTATGAACGATTTCAGCTACTTGCACACCAACTGCTTTGAGTTGTCGATGTACGTGGGCTGTGACAAATTCCCCCATGAGAGTGAGCTGGCGGAGGAGTGGGAAAACAACCGGGAGTCTCTGCTCGTCTTCATGGAGCAGGTACAGTGTGTAGAGCTCAGAGAGGGCGTAGAGCTCAGAGAGGGCGTAGAGTCCAGAGAGGGCGTAGAGTCCAGAGAGGGCGTAGAGTCCAGAGAGGGCGTAGAGATGTCACAGACATTATTTTAGAGTGTAAGATAACGTAACGTTAGCTAGCGAGCCAGTAAGATAACGTAACGTTAGCTAGCGAACAGTAAGATAACGTTAGCTAGCTAGCAAACCAGTAAGATAACGTTAGCTAGCTAGCGAACAGTATGCTTTGCCTTGCAATGAAATCCACTTCCTGACTAAATCAGAAACGTATAATGTGTGAAAATGTAGCTAGACTCTTACCTTTACACTGGGATGAACGCTTCATGGCAGACTGGAGCCAATTAACTCTGTTTTGTTCGTAGCTACATCTTGTTTGGACAGCGTTGTGTCAAGTCACTCCGGATCACACTGACCGTGGAGTGTGCAAAAAAGTAGCCCGTCACAACCTTTTCCAACTGATCTGTCGATAGCGCTACATTCAGGGCATCAATGTTGCTGAGAAAAGTAGCAAAATGTTTGTAGTTCTCGATGGCTGACGTGATATCTTTCAAAAACACAGGAGTAGAAAGGACTGTCAACACACACTAAACAGCTCACGTTATAGACAGAAGCAAGCTACATGGCAGACCAATCAGATCTCATCTCTCGTCATGTCCAGCCCACTATTATCTCAGCCAATCATGGCTAACGGGAAGGTTCCTGACGTGTTCCGTGGCTAAACCAATTAAACTAATATTTTAACAAATTGTATTCGTATTTACAGATTGAATAAACGTTTGTTATTAAGGCACATGAACGTTAACATGTTCCAGAAGGCATTTCGATCAACAAGACGTTCAAATGCCTCTCCTGCGAAGTAGCGACACGCGACATACGTCTAGCTTCCTGAAACGAGTCATATTATATTGTTTTAATATTTATATCAAGGACCACATTGAAAATAATCGTTTTTAAGCATTCATGTGTCATACTCTGGGTTTATTGTACTTTTTAATACTGTTACAACTTGTTTTACCTCAAATATAATATAATATCATCAAACTAATATTATATATGATACATTACATATTATTATTGTTGTTATTATTATTATACAGTCAGTTGATCTTTGACCTCTGACCTTTCATGCACAGGTGCATCGTGGGATCAAAGGCATTGTCTGGGACGTTCAGGGGCGGGGCATAGCCAACGCCATCATCCAGGTGGAAGGGATCGGCCATGACATCAGAACAGGTAGAGATACATGCTATTATAGTATACTCTGTGTTTACATTCTGTGTCCAGACATACTATAGAGAGATATATTATAGTATACTCTGTGTTCTCATTCTGTGTCCATACATACTAAAGAGATGTATTATAGTATACTCTGTGTTCATACATACTATAGAGAGATGTATTATAGTATACTCTGTGTCCATACATACTATAGAGATGTATTATAGTATACTCTGTGTTCATACATACTATAGAGATATGTATTATAGTATACTCTGTGTTCTCATTCTGTGTCCATACATACTATAGAGAGATGTATTATAGTATACTCTGTGTTCATACATACTATAGAGATGTATTATAGTATACTCTGTGTCCATAAATACTATAGAGAGATGTATTATAGTATACTCTGTGTCCATAAATACTATAGAGAGGTGTATTATAGTATACTCTGTGTCCATACATACTATAGAGAGATGTATTATAGTATACTCTGTGTCCATACATACTATAGAGAGATGTATTATAGTATACTCTGTGTCAAAAAATACTATAGAGATGTAGTATAGTATACTCTGTGTTCATACATACTATAGAGATATGTATTATAGTATACTCTGTGTTCTCATTCTGTGTCCATACATACTATAGAGAGATGTATTATAGTATACTCTGTGTTCTCATTCTGTGTCCATACATACTATAGAGAGATGTATTATAGTATACTCTGTGTTCATACATATTATAGAGAGATGTATTATAGTATACTCTGTGTTCCCACTCTGTGTCCATACATACTATAGAGAGATGTATTATAGTATACTCTGTGTTCATACATACTATAGAGAGATGTATTATAGTATACTCTGTGTTCTCATTCTGTGTCCATACATACTAAAGAGATGTATTATAGTATACTCTGTGTCCATACATACTATAGATAGATGTATTATAGTATACTCTGTGTTCATACATACTATAGAGGGGTGTACTATAGTATACTCTGTGTCCATACATACTATAGAGATATGTATTATAGTATACTCTGTGTTCATAAATACTATAGAGATGTATTATAGTATACTCTGTGTCCATACATACTATAGATAGATGTATTATAGTATACTCTGTGTTCATACATACTATAGAGAGATGTATTATAGTATACTCTGTGTCCATAAATACTATAGAGAGATGTATTATAGTATACTCTGTGTTCATAAATACTATAGAGATGTATTATAGTATACTCTGTGTCCATACATACTATAGAGAGATGTAGTATAGTATACTCTGTGTTCATACATACTATAGAGAGATGTATTATAGTATACTCTGTGTCCATACATACTATAGGGAGATGTATTATAGTATACTCTGTGTTCTCATTCTGTGTCCATACATACTAAAGAGATGTATTATAGTATACTCTGTGTCCATACATACTATAGAGAGATGTATTATAGTATAATCTGTGTTCATACATACTATAGAGAGATGTAGAATAGTATACTCTGTGTTCATACATACTATAGAGAGATGTATTATAGTATACTCTGTGTTCTCATTCTGTGTCCATACGTACTATAGAGAGATGTATTATAGTATACTCTGTGTCCATACATACTATAGAGAGACGTATTATAGTATACTCTGTGTCCATACATACTATAGAGAGATGTACTATAGTATACTCTGTGGCATACATACTATAGAGAGATGTATTATAGTATACTCTGTGTCCATACATACTATAGAGAGATGTAGTATAGTATACTCTGTGTTCATACATACTATAGAGAGATGTATTATAGTATACTCTGTGTCCATACATACTATAGGGAGATGTACTATAGTATACTCTGTGTTCTCATTCTGTGTCCATACATACTAAAGAGATGTATTATAGTATACTCTGCGTCCATACATACTATAGAGAGATGTATTATAGTATACTCTGTGTTCATACATACTATAGAGAGATGTAGTATAGTATACTCTGTGTTCATACATACTATACAGAGATGTATTATAGTATACTCTGTGTTCTCATTCTGTGTCCATACGTACTATAGAGAGATGTATTATAGTATACTCTGTGTCCATACATACTATAGAGAGATGTATTATAGTATACTCTGTGTCCATACATACTATAGAGAGATGTAGTATAGTATACTCTGTGTTCATACATACTATAGAGAGATGTATTATAGTATACTCTGTGTCCATACATACTATAGGGAGATGTATTATAGTATACTCTGTGTTCTCATTCTGTGTCCATACATACTAAAGAGATGTATTATAGTATACTCTGTGTCCATACATACTATAGAGAGATGTATTATAGTATACTCTGTGTTCATACATACTATAGAGAGATTTAGTATAGTATACTCTGTGTTCATACATACTATAGAGAGATGTATTATAGTATACTCTGTGTTCTCATTCTGTGTCCATACGTACTATAGAGAGATGTATTATAGTATACTCTGTGTCCATACATACTATAGAGAGATGTATTATAGTATACTCTGTGTCCATAAATACTATAGAGAGATGTACTATAGTATACTCTGTGGCATACATACTATAGAGAGATGTATTATAGTATACTCTGTGTCCATACATACTATAGAGAGATGTAGTATAGTATACTCTGTGTTCATACATACTATAGAGAGATGTATTATAGTATACTCTGTATCCATACATACTATAGGGAGATGTATTATAGTATACTCTGTGTTCTCATTCTGTGTCCATACATACTAAAGAGATGTATTATAGTATACTCTGTGACCATACATACTATAGAGAGATGTATTATAGTATACTCTGTGTTCATACATACTATAGAGAGATGTAGTATAGTATACTCTGTGTTCATACATACTATAGAGAGATGTATTATAGTATACTCTGTGTTCTCATTCTGTGTCCATACGTACTATAGAGAGATGTATTATAGTATACTCTGTGTCCATACATACTATAGAGAGATGTATTATAGTATACTCTGTGTCCATACATACTATAGAGAGATGTACTATAGTATACTCTGTGTCATACATACTATAGAGAGATGTATTATAGTATACTCTGTGTCCATAAATACTATAGAGATGTATTATAGTATACTCTGTGTCCATACATACTATAGAGAGATGTATTATAGTATACTCTGTGTCCATACATACTATAGAGAGATGTATTATAGTATACTCTGTGTCCATACATACTATAGAGAGATGTATTATAGTATACTCTGTGTCCATACATACTATAGAGAGATGTAGTATAGTATACTCTGTGTTCATACATACTATAGAGATATGTATTATAGTATACTCTGTGTTCTCATTCTGTGTCCATACATACTATAGAGAGATGTATTATAGTATACTCTGTGTTCATACATACTATAGAGAGATGTACTATAGTATACTCTGTGTCCATACATACTAAAGAGATGTATTATAGTATACTCTGTGTCCGTACATACTATAGATAGATGTATTATAGTATACTCTGTGTTCATACATACTATAGAGAGATGTATTATAGTATACTCTGTGTCCATACATACTACAGAGAGATGTACTATAGTATACTCTGTGTTCATACATACTATAGAGAGATGTATTATAGTATACTCTGTGTCCATACATACTATAGGGAGATGTATTATAGTATACTCTGTGTTCTCATTCTGTGTCCATACATACTAAAGAGATGTATTATAGTATACTCTGTGTTCTCATTCTGTGTCCATACATACTATAGAGAGATGTATTATAGTATACTCTGTGTCCATACATACTATAGAGAGATGTATTATAGTATACTCTGTGTGTCCATACATACTATAGGGAGATGTATTATAGTATACTCTGTGTCCATACATACTATAGAGAGATGTATTATAGTATACTCTGTGTTCCCATTCTGTGTCCATACATACTAAAGAGACGTATTATAGTATACTCTGTGTCCATACATACTATAGAGAGATGTGTTATAGTATACTCTGTGTCCATAAATACTATAGAGAGATGTATTATAGTATACTCTGTGTCATACATACTATAGAGAGATGTATTATAGTATACTCTGTGTTCCCACTCTGTGTCCATACATACTATAGAGAGATGTATTATAGTATACTCTGTGTTCCCACTCTGTGTCCATACATACTATAGAGATACAGGCTATTATAGTATACTCTGTGTTCCCACTCTGTGTCCATACATACTATAGAGAGATGTATTATAGTATACTCTGTGTTCCCATTCTGTGTCCATACATACTAAAGAGACGTATTATAGTATACTCTGTGTCCATACATACTATAGAGAGATGTATTATAGTATACTCTGTGTCCATACATACTATAGAGAGATGTATTATAGTATACTCTGTGTTCCCATTCTGTGTCCATACATACTATAGACAGATGTATTATAGTATACTCTGTGTCCCCACATACTATAGAGAGATGTATTATAGTATACTCTGTATTCCCATTCTATGCCCATACATACTATAGAGATTCAGGCTATTATAGTATACTCTGTGTTCTCATTCTGTGTCCATACATACTATAGGGAGATGTATTATAGTATACTCTGTGTCCATACATACTATAGAGAGATGTATTATAGTATACTCTGTGTTCCCATTCTGTGTCCATACATACTATAGACAGATGTATTATAGTATACTCTGTGTCCCCACATACTATAGAGAGATGTATTATAGTATACTCTGTATTCCCATTCTGTGCCCATACATACTATAGAGATACAGGCTATTATAGTATACTCTGTGTTCTCATTCTGTGTCCATACATACTATAGAGAGATGTATTATAGTATACTCTGTGTCCATACATACTATAGAGATGTATTATAGTATACTCTGTGTTCCCATTCTGTGTCCATACATACTATAGAGAGATGTATTATAGTATACTCTGTGTCCATACATACTATAGAGAGATGTACTATAGTATACTCTGTGTCCATACATACTATAGAGATGTATTATAGTATACTCTGTGTTCCCATTCTGTGTCCATACATACTAAAGAGATGTATTATAGTATTCTCTGTGTCCATACATACTATAGAGATGTATTATAGTATACTCTGTGTCCATACATACTATAGAGAGATGTATTATAGTATACTCTGTGTTCCCATTCTGTGTCCATACATACTATAGAGATACATGCTATTATAGTATACTCTGTGTTCCCATTCTGTGTCCATACATACTAAAGAGACGTATTATAGTATACTCTGTGTTCCCACTCTGTGTCCATACATACTATAGAGATACAGGCTATTATAGTATACTCTGTGTTCCCACTCTGTGTCCATACATACTATAGAGAGATGTATTATAGTATACTCTGTGTTCCCATTCTGTGTCCATACATACTAAAGAGACGTATTATAGTATACTCTGTGTCCATACATACTATAGAGAGATGTATTATAGTATACTCTGTGTCCATACATACTATAGAGAGATGTATTATAGTATACTCTGTGTTCTCATTCTGTGTCCATACATACTATAGAGAGATGTATTATAGTATACGCTGTGTTCCCATTCTGTGTCCATACATACTATAGGGAGATGTATTATAGTATACTCTGTGTTCCCATTCTGTGTCCATACATACTAAAGAGACGTATTATAGTATACTCTGTGTCCATACATACTATAGAGAGATGTATTATAGTATACTCTGTGTCCATACATACTATAGAGAGATGTATTATAGTATACTCTGTGTTCTCATTCTGTGTCCATACATACTATAGAGAGATGTATTATAGTATACGCTGTGTTCCCATTCTGTGTCCATACATACTATAGGGAGATGTATTATAGTATACTCTGTGTCCATACATACTATAGAGAGATGTATTATAGTATACTCTGTGTTCCCATTCTGTGTCCATACATACTATAGAGATACATGCTATTATAGTATACTCTGTGTTCCCATTCTGTGTCCATACATACTATAGAGAGATGTATTATAGTATACTCTCTGTTCCCATTCTGTGTCCATACATACTATAGACAGATGTATTATAGTATACTCTGTGTCCCCACATACTATAGAGAGATGTATTATAGTATACTCTGTGTTCTCATTCTGTGTCCATACATACTATAGAGAGATGTATTATAGTATACTCTGTGTCCATACATACTATAGAGATGTATTATAGTATACTCTGTGTCCATACATACTAAAGAGATGTATTATAGTATACTCTGTGTTCTCATTCTGTGTCCATACATACTATAGAGAGATGTATTATAGTATACTCTGTGTTCATACATACTATAGAGAGATGTATTGTAGTATACTCTGTGTTCCCATTCTGTGTCCATACATACTATAGAGAGATGTATTATAGTATACTCTGTGTTCTCATTCTGTGTCCATACATACTATAGAGAGGTGTATTATAGTATACTCTGTGTTCATACATACTATAGAGAGATGTATTATAGTATACTCTGTGTCCATACATACTATAGAGAGATGTACTATAGTATACTCTGTGTCCATACATACTATAGAGAGATGTATTATAGTATACTCTGTGTCCATACATACTATAGAGAGATGTATTATAGTATACTCTGTGTTCATACATACTATAGAGAGATGTATTGTAGTATACTCTGTGTTCCCATTCTGTGTCCATACATACTAAAGAGATGTATTATAGTATACTCTGTGTTCCCACTCTGTGTCCATACATACTATAGAGATACATGCTATTATAGTATACTCTGTGTTCCCATTCTGTGTCCATACATACTAAAGAGACGTATTATAGTATACTCTGTGTTCCCATTCTGTGTCCATACATACTATAGAGAGATGTATTATAGTATACTCTGTGTCCATACATACTATAGAGAGATGTACTATAGTATACTCTGTGTTCCCATTCTGTGTCCATACATACTATAGAGAGGTGTATTATAGTATACTCTGTGTTCCCACTCTGTGTCCATACATACTATAGAGAGAGGTATTCTAGTATACTCTGTGTTCTCATTCTGTGTCCATACATACTAAAGAGACGTATTATAGTATACTGTGTTCCCATTCTGTGTCCATGGATCTGACATTACTCCACCAAACAGCATTCTATAGAAAACATAATTAGCATTCTGTAGAAAACATTATTAGCATTCTATAGAAAACATTATTAGCATTCTATAGAAAACATAATTAGCATTCTGTAGAAAACATTATTAGCATTATATAGAAAACATTATTAGCATTCTATAGAAAACATCATTACCATTCTATAGAACACATCATTAGCATTCTATAGAACACATCATTAGCATTCTATAGAACATCAGTAGCATTCTATAGAACACATCATTAGCATTCTATAGAACACATCATTAGCATTCTATAGAACACATCAGTAGCATTCTATAGAAAACACCATTAGCATTCTATAGAAAACATCATTAGCATTCTATAGAAAACATCATTAGCATTCTATAGAAAACATCAGTAGCATTCTATAGAAAACATCAGTAGCATTCTATAGAAAACATCAGTAGCATTCTATAGAAAACATCAGTAGCATTCTATAGAAAACATCAGTAGCATTCTATAGAAAACATCAGTAGCATTCTATAGAAAACATCAGTAGCATTCTATAGAAAACATCAGTAGCATTCTATAGAAAACATCAGTAGCAGAGAATGTTTTATGGACAATAGTATATATTAATTTTTACAGGGAACCAAATTGACAAATTGAACATGATAATTAGATAAACAATATTTATAGCATATCATTAATCAATATAATTAACGCTGCCAAAGTAAGAACTTCTTCCAGAGCCAAAGACAGTAACGTTGGATCATTAAACTCTAACAGATGCTGATCATGCTGCTATTTCATGCAGCTGGAAACAGCTACCATTTTATAGAAGGACATGAATATATTACGATACAGTAGATACTGCCTGCAGGCCTGATGACACGAGTATCTGTCCCTCTTTGCCTTGTATTTTAGGATTCATATGTGTGGGTTAGTTTATATTGTGCAGTTAAAGCACGGGGCAGAAGTGTTGCTTCAGGGTTTAATGGAAGGCCCAGGACTCTCCCTTTCTACATTATGAGTCTCTCACACACACACACTCTCTCTCTCTCTCTCTCTCTCTCTCTCTCTCTCTCTCTCTCTCTCTCTCTCGCTCTCTCGCTCTCTCGCTCTCTCGCTCTCTCTCTCTCTCTCTCTCGCTCTCTCGCTCTCTCGCTCTCTCGCTCTCTCTCTCTTAAAAAGGAGGCTCCACATGTGTAAAGCGGGGAACACCAAGTCTCTGCTGTGAACTAACTATTAATAGAAAAGGTACTTGTTATTCCCCAGTGATCAGAGAGTGTGAATCATCATCATGTCTTCACTGTGAACCCAGGATAGACAGACAGCAGATACGCACGCACGCACGCACGCACGCACGCACGCACGCAGACACACACACACGCACACACGCACACACACGCACACACACACACACACACACACACACACACACACACACACACACACACACACACACACACACACACACACACACACACACACACACACACACGCACGCACGCACAGAAGGATAGACGCACATTAATAATGAAGACGTTCCAGGGTTGATTTCCTGGACGTATCAACATTCATGTACATACTTCCTCAATTGGGCCGACCAACCAGTGCTCCCGCACATTGGCTAACCGGGCTATCTGCATTATGTCCCACCCGCCACCCGCCAACGCCTCTTTTACGCTACTGCTACTCTGTTCATCATATATGCATAGTCACTTTAACCATATCTACATGTACATACTACCTCAATCAGCCTGACTAACCGGTGTCTGTATGTAGCCTCGCTACTTTTATAGCCTCTCTACTGTATATAGCCTCTCTACTGTATATAGCCTCTCTACTGTATATAGCCCCTCTACTGTATATAGCCTCTCTACTGTATATAGCCTCACTACTGTATATAGCCTCACTACTGTATATAGCCTCTCTACTGTATATAGCCTCGCTACTGTATATAGCCTCGCTACTGTATATAGCCTCGCTACTGTATATAGCCTCTCTACTGTATATAGCCTCTCTACTGTATTTAGCCTCTCTACTGTATATAGCCTCTACTGTATATAGCCTCTACTGTATATAGCCTCTCTACTGTATATAGCCTCACTACTGTATATAGCCTCACTACTGTATATGGCCTCACTACTGTATATAGCCTCACTACTGTATATAGCCCCTCTACTGTATATAGCCTCTCTACTGTTATAGCCTCTCTACTGTTTACAGCCTCTCTACTGTATATAGCCTCTCTACTGTATATAGCCTCTACTGTTATAGCCTCTCTACTGTTTATAACCTCTCTACTGTTTATAGCCTCTCTACTGTTTATAGCCACTCTACTGTATATAGCCTCTCTACTGTTTATAGCCTCTCTACTGTTTATAGCCTCTCTACTGTTTATAGCCTCACTACTGTATATAGCCTCACTACTGTATATAGCCTCACTACTGTATATAGCCTCGCTACTCTATATAGCCTCACTACTGTTATAGCCTCTCTACTGTATATAGCCTCACTACTGTATGTAGCCTCTCTACTGTATGTAGCCTCTCTACTGTATGTAGCCTCTCTACTGTATATAGCCTCTACTGTTATATCCTCTCTACTGTATATAGCCTCACTACTCTATATAGCCTCACTACTGTTATAGCCTCTCTACTGTATATAGCCTCACTACTGTATGTAGCCTCTCTACTGTATATAGCCTCTCTACTGTATATAGCCTCTCTACTGTATGTAGCCTCACTACTGTTATAGCCTCTCTACTGTATATAGCCTCACTACTCTATATAGCCTCACTACTGTTATAGCCTCTCTACTGTATATAGCCTCGCTACTGTATATAGCCTTTCTACTGTATATAGCCTCTCTACTGTATATAGCCTCTCTACTGTATATAGCCTCTCTACTGTATATAGCCTCTCTACTGTATGTAGCCTCACTACTGTTATAGCCTCTCTACTGTATATAGCCTCACTACTCTATATAGCCTCACTACTGTTTATATCCTCTCTACTGTATATAGCCCCTCTACTGTATATAGCCTCTCTACTGTATATAGCCTCACTACTGTATATAGCCTCGCTACTCTATATAGCCTCACTACTGTTATAGCCTCTCTACTGTATATAGCCTCACTACTGTATGTAGCCTCTCTACTGTATATAGGCTCTCTACTGTATGTAGCCTCTCTACTGTATATAGCCTCTACTGTTATATCCTCTCTACTGTATATAGCCTCACTACTCTATATAGCCTCACTACTGTTATAGCCTCTCTACTGTATATAGCCTCACTACTGTATGTAGCCTCTCTACTGTATATAGCCTATCTACTGTATATAGCCTCTCTACTGTATGTAGCCTCACTACTGTTATAGCCTCTCTACTGTATATAGCCTCACTACTCTATATAGCCTCACTACTGTTATAGCCTCTCTACTGTATATAGCCTCGCTACTGTATATAGCCTTTCTACTGTATATAGCCTCTACTGTATATAGCCTCTCTACTGTATATAGCCTCTCTACTGTATATAGCCTCTCTACTGTATGTAGCCTCACTACTGTTATAGCCTCTCTACTGTATATAGCCTCACTACTCTATATAGCCTCACTACTGTTTATATCCTCTCTACTGTATATAGCCCCTCTACTGTATATAGCCTCTCTACTGTATATAGCCTCTCTACTGTATATAGCCTCTCTACTGTATATAGCCTCTCTACTGTATATAGCCTGTCTTTTTACTGTTGTTTTATTTCTTTACTTACCTATTGTTCACCTAATACCTTTTTTGCACTATTGGTTAGAGCCTGTAGGTAAGCATTTCACTGTAAGGTCTACACCTGTTGTATTCAGCATTTCACTGTGAGGTCTACTACACCTGTTGTATTCAGCATTTCACTGTAAGGTCTACTACACCTGTTGTATTCAGCATTTCACTGTACGGTCTACTACACCTGTTATATTCAGCATTTCACTGTGAGGTCTACTACACCTGTTGTATTCAGCCTTTCACTGTAAGGTCTACTACACCTGTTGTATTCAGCATTTCACTGTAAGGTCTACTACACCTGTTGTATTCAGCATTTCACTGTAAGGTCTACTACACCTGTTGTATTCAGCATTTCACTGTAAGGTCTACCTACACCTGTTGTATTCAGCATTTCACTGTGAGGTCTACTACACCTGTTGTATTCAGCATTTCACTGTAAGGTCTACTACACCTGTTGTATTCAGCATTTCACTGTAAGGTCTACTACACCTGTTGTATTCAGCATTTCACTGTAAGGTCTACTACACCTGTTGTATTCAGCATTTCACTGTAAGGTCTACTACACCTGTTGTATTCAGCATTTCACTGTAAGGTCTACTACACCTGTTGTATTCAGCGCACATGACAAATAAACTTTGATTTGATCAGTTATTAGCATTTTATAGCATGGATAAAGCAACGCTTCACTTGTAGATTTGTAACGTCAGTGAGTCACTCGTTAAAGCAGACTTTCTACTGGTACCAATGTGTTGCTCTCCGTGTATCTGGGACAGCGGATCAACAGATTCATAACTTTCCCCGTATTTCACACACAGATCAGTCGTTGAGCTGAGATGTGAGGGTGGGTGGGCGGGTGGGTGAACAGCATGATGGGTAGGTAAATCAAACTGTCGTTTCTGCGGCTGGATCAAAGGTTCAGCAGGTTCAGCACACATGGTGAGTTCAGTTCACCGTTACTTCCAGGAGACAGGAGGGAGGAGACAGGAGACAGGAGGGAGGAGACAGGAGACAGGAGGGAGGAGGGAGGAGACAGGAGGGAGGAGGGAGGAGACAGGAGGGAGGAGACATGAGACAGGAGGGAGGAGACATGAGACAGGAGGGAGGAGACATGAGACAGGAGGGAGGAGACAGGAGACAGGAGACAGGAGACAGGAGACAGGAGACAGGAGACAGGAGACAGGAGACAGGAGGGAGGAGACAGGAGGAGACAGGAGGAGACAGGAGGAGACAGGAGGGAGGAGTGAGGAGACAGGAGGGAGGAGACAGGAGACAGGAGGGAGGTAAAACACAATGTAATGCCTAGTGGAGGCAGGAAACAGGAGACAGCAGGGAGGTAAAACACAATGTCATGCCTAGTGGAGACAGGAGACAGGAGGTAAAACACAATGTCATAACTAGTGGAGACAGGAGACAGGAGACAGCAGGGAGGTAAAACCAAGATGACAACACAGTGCTATTATTAAACTTCTAAACAGATGAGCATTAAAGGAGAGTTCCTCTGTTCATGAAGTAGGTCAGAACACCCTCGTCTTCCCTTGTTTCCTTCTCTATTTCCTCCCTCCTTTCTTTGTCAGTTCAGTCAGTGAACTCCTAGAGGATTGCTTTGTGAAGCTTTTGTCTTTCGCTGTCGCCAAGTATCAAGATATGCTGCATTCTTCCAGGACTATATTTGCATACAGGAAAGTTAACTTCCACTGGCTTGAAACAAGTTTTTTTTTGGTGATTCACAGTCCGTGACCTCTATGGTGGAATGCAGTGTGGATCAGAATGCTGTGACACGTGCTGAACTCTCTTTCTCACATTTCTTCTGACACGTAACCTACAATACATAGACAGATACACAGCACCTCATCTATCTGTCTGTCTGTCTGTCTGTCTGTCTGTCTATCTGTCTGTCTGTCTGTCTGTCTGTCTGTCTGTCTGTCTGTCTGTCTGTCTGTCTGTCTGTCTGTCTGTCTGTCTGTCTGTCTGTCTGTCTGTCTGTCTGTCTGTCTGTCTGTCTGTCTGTCTGTCTGTCTGCCTGTCTGTCTGTCTGTCTGTCTGTCTGTCTGTCTGTCTGTCTGTCTGTCTGTCTGTCTGTCTGTCTGTCTGTCTGTCTGTCTGTCTGTCTGTCTGTCTGTCTGCCTGTCTGCCTGTCTGTCTCTCTCTGTCTCTCTCTGTCTCTCTCACACTTATACTCACACTCATACACTCTCACACACACTCATACACTCTCACACACACTCATACACTCTCACACACACTCATACACTCTCCTACTCTCACTCTCACTCTTACTCTCACTCACACACGCTCACACTCTCACCATCACTCACTCACTCACTCACCAATTCAATTCAAAGGGCTAAATTGGCATGTGGAAACATATGTTAACATTGCCAAACTAAGGAATGTAGATAATAAACAAAAAAAAGTGAAATAAACCATAAGAAATGAACATTAAACATTACACTACAGTGTTCTAAAAGAATAAAGACATTTAAAATGTCATATTATATATACAGTGTTGTAACAATGTACAAATAGTTAAAGAACAAAAGGGAAAATAAATAAACATAAATATGGGTTGTATTTACAATGGTGTTTGTTCTTCACTGGTTGACCTTTTCTTGTGGCAACAGGTCACAAATCTTGCTGCTGTGATGCACACTGTGGTATTTCACCCAGTAGATATGGGAGTTTATCAAAATTGGATTTGTTTTTGAATTCTTTGTGGATCTGTGTAATCTGAGGGAAATATGTGTCTCTAATCTGGTCATACATTTGGCAGGAGGTCAGGAAGTGCAGCTCAGTTTCCACCTCATTTTGTGGGCAGTGTTGCATATAGCCTGTCTTCTCTTGAGAGCCAGGTCTGCCTACGGCGGCCTTTCTCAATAGCAAGGCTATGCTCACTGAGTCTGTACATAGTCAAAGCTTTCCTTAAGTTTGGGTCAGTCACAGTGGTCAGGTATTCTGCCACTGTGTACTCTCTGTTTAGGGCCAAATAGCATTCTAGTTTGCTATTTGGTTTGCTAGTTTGCTATTTGCTATAAATAGTTTGCTATTTACAATGTGTCAAGTAAATATATTTTTGTTTACTCATGATTTGGTTGGGTCTAGCTGTCCTGGGGCTCATCTCTCTGTAGGTGAGGACTCTGTAGGGTCTGTTTGTGTCTGTGATCAGAGCCCCAGGACCAGCGTGCTTAGGGGACTCTTCTCCAGGTTCAAATCAAATCACATTGTGTTAGTCACATGCGCCGAATACAAATGCTAACCTACAAGCCCCTAACCAACAGTGCAGTTTAAAAATATATATACTTTTTTTTTTTTTTTTTTTTTTATACGAATAAGAATAAGTAATTAAAGAGCAGCAGTAAAATAACAATAGCGAGACTATATACAGGGGCTACCGGTACAGAGTCAATGTGCGGGGGCACCGGTTAGTCGAGGTAATTGAGGAAATATGTACATGTAGGTTGAGCTCTCACTCACTCACTCCTCTCTTTCTCTCTCTCTCTCTCTCTCTCTCTCTCTCTCTCTCTCTCTCTCTCTCTCTCTCTCTCTCTCTCTCTCTCTCTCTCTCTCTCTCTCTCTCTCTCTCTCACTCACTCACTCACTCACTCACTCACTCACTCCTCTCTTTTCTCTCTCTCTCTCTCACTCATTCACTCACTCCTCTATTTGTCTCTCTCACTCACTCACTCCTCTCTTTCTCTCTCTCTCTCACTCACTCACTCCTCTCTTTCTCTCTCTCTCTCACTCACTCCTCTCTTTCTCTCTCTCTCTCTCTCTCTCACTCACTCACTCCTCTCTTTGTCTCTCTCTTTCTCTCTCACTCACTCACACTCCTCTCTTTGTCTCCCTAGCGGTGGATGGGGACTACTGGAGGCTGTTGAACCCAGGAGAGTACAGCATCACGGTGAGGGCTGAGGGCTACAGCGCCAGTAGTAAAGTGTGTGAGGTGGGCTATGACATCGGAGCGACCCGCTGTGACTTCACCGTCAGCCGCACCAACCTGTCACGCATCAAAGAGATCATGGAGAGATACAACAAGCAGCCTATCAGACAGCCTCTCAGGACACCCGTCAGGCAGCTGCAAGCACGCAGGCCCGGCCCCAGACACAGACGCGTGAGGACATCGTAGGGACCACCAGGGAGAGTTAGAGAGAACGAGTAGCCTGGTCCCGCACCTGAATGTGCTGTCTTGCCAACACCTGTGGTCATTGTTCTGCCAATCTGCCAATGACCATAGGGCTTTTACAGCACAAACTGATCTGGGACAAGGCTAGGGGTGAAGAGAGAGCAATGAGAGACAGACTCTAACATCTCTCTCTCTCTAGTTCTGATCCAACATCTGCTTTGATCGAGACTCTCTGTTTTGGAACTCTGTTTAGCCGCATCCGTCCAGAGTGTTGGTGGAAGTGCAGATTGGAGATTGATGTTAAAGATGTTTTGAGTGATAATGGTGTTTTTCTGTATTAAAACAAGACGCTGTTCTTTCAACAATGAATTAAGCTCTCTGGTGCGCTGGTCTTACTGTAAAATAAGTGTCTTTTTTTGGGGGGACCATCTTAAAAGTTGCAATGGCTTCTCTACCAAAGTGTTATTACAGTATACATGGTTAACCCGAAATGTACATTTTACTTTGTGCCATTATTTGGTAATGAAATTGTCCGTCTGTATTTCAAAATGATGAATTTTGACCATGGATATTACCATGTGTGTCTCTTCTAACTCATGCAGTACAAACGCAGTAATAACTATCTTACCGACACGTTTACAAGCTTCATCCTTGCAAGTAATGTCTTTTGAAATTGTTCTTTGGAATAAATAAATAAAATGATGCATATATTTTGAATGTAGAAAAAGCTCTATATATTTTTTGTTTGTTATAATCCTCATGTTACTTTTCTGCGTTCAGAAAGGATTTAAAGTCCAGGCTGCTTTCCAGCTCATTTATCCCCTGATTTACAAAACACGTCTCAATAGCTGGTCCAGGTATCCTCATGACATCACAAGTCCTCTTGTTGTTCTCTACTGCTCCTCTATTGGTCCTCGTGCAAAGGGAGAAGGCCGATGACATCACGAATTCCCCATCAAACCTTTGAAAGCCCGACTTATTAAAGGTTGCAGTTGTGTCAAAAAAAAAAAACTATTTTCCTCAAAACGTATGTTTTTTTTACCCTTTAGCTTCTTTGGGATAGGGGGCGCTATTTTCACTTAGGGAAAAAATCGTGCCCAATTTAAACGGCCTCGTACTCTATTCTAGATCGTACAATATGCATATTATTATTACTATTGGATAGAAAACACTCTCAAGTTTCTAAAACCGTTTGAATTATATCTGTGAGTAAAACAGAACTCATTTTGCAGCAAACTTCCTGACAGGAAGTGAAAAATCTGTTCCAGGGCCTTCCTATTCATTTGCTTGAAATCTATGGATATACATGCACTTCATACGCCTTCCACTAGATGTCAACAGGCAGTGGGAGGTGGAATGGGGTGTCTAGCTTGATCTGACGTCGAACAAGAGCTCTTGGAATGACGTGACCCCAAATTTCCTTTGTTCAGCAAGGTGCGGGAAGGAACCCTGGATTGCCTTCTGAAAAGCTTTCGGTATAGACGGCTAATATCTCCGGCTTTGATTTAATTTGATACATGTGATAATATCATCGTAAAGTATGTTTTTTCAATATAGTTTTATCAGATTATTGAACGTTTATCGGGTGTTTTGGCGTTTTCCGTTCTCTACGTTTGGTGAAGATGGACAACTTTGCGCCACTTGGCTAGCTTTGGTTGCTAATTCGACAGGAGAAGAGGACATTCTAAAACCAAACAACGATTTATTCTGGACAAAGGACTCCTTGTACAAGATTCTGATGGAAGCTCAGCAAAAGTAGGAACCATTTATGATGTTATTTCGTATTTCTGTCGAAAATGTTTAGTACTATTTTCCGCCCTCATTGCAGGCGCTGTCTCGCTATAACGTAAGCTGTATGTCGTACTAAAGTTATTTTTAGAATTCTTACACGGCGATTGCATTAAGAACTAGTGTATCTTTCATTTGCTGTACAACATGTATTTTTTAGTAAAGTTTATGATGAGTTCTTTGATTAGATTAGGTGACTGTCCAAAATATCTCCGGATACTTTTGTGCAGTTTGGCTACGTATTCACATTGTAAAACCACGATTTGTACCGGTAAATATGCAAATTTTCGAACAAAACATATATGTATTGTGTAACATGATGTTATAGGACTGTCATCTGATGAAGTTTGTCAAGGTTAGTGAATAATTTTATATCTTTTGCTGTTTTTTTGCGATCGCTACCTTTGCGGTGAATGAATGCGGTTGTGTGGTTGGCTATTGTGGTACGCTAATATAATGCTATATTGTGTTTTCGCTGTAAAACACTTAAAATATCTGAAATATTGGCTGGATTCACAAGATGTTTATCTTTCATTTGCTGTACACCATGTATTTTTCATAAATGTTTTATGATGAGTATTTAGGTATTTCACGTTGCTCTCTGTAGTTATTCTTGCTGCTTCGGTGCTATTTGTGATTGTAGCTGCAATGATTTATACCTGAAATATGCACATTTTTCGAACAAAACATAGATTTATTGTATAACATGTTATAAGACTGTCATCTGATGAAGTTGTTTCTTGGTTAGTGACTAATTCTATCTCTATTTGGGGGTTTTGTGCAAGCTACCTGTGCTGTGAAAGAAATGTCTGTGCTTTTTTGTATTTGGTGGTGAGCTAACATACATATACGTGGTGTTTTCGCTGTAAAACATTTAAAAAATCGGACATGTTGACTGGATTCACAAGATGTTTATCTTTCATTAGCTGTATTGGACTTGTTAATGTGTGAAAGTTAAATATTTCTAAAAAATATCTTTTGAATTTCGCCTTTTCAGTGGAATGTGGGGGGGGTTCCGCTAGACAGGTTAGTGTATGTGTACTTGACTGTATTTATAGATGTCGCTTTTCAACAGTAAAAGGAATCACTGGAGGACATCTTTAATCAAATATATATATTTATATTTGAAGAGCTTTGAAATCCTACCATGTTATTTTTTAGATGTTCTGAAAGGTTTTGTAGGGTCCTAAAAGGTCAAAGAAAAACAACTAAACATGGTGACGGCCGGTTGGCGCCACTACGATAGTAGGATGAAGCTCAATGTTACATTCAAATCTCCCTACCATCATGTCTCAGACAATATGTCACCAATGTCAAAAACATTTGCAAATCAACTGGATTGGAGGTACACAACACACTCCCCGCCTCTCCCCGCCGTCTGATCGTTACCGAGAACCACATACCGGATTTTTAACGGGGTCTTTAGCAATTTAATTTTCAGAGTATTTTCTGCACCCTACCTAGCTCAAATTCTAGACGTCGGATTAAAACGAGACTGTAGCGTCCATAAAAGTGACCATTGGACTTTCGGAAATGTCGGATTGACTACCTAGCTAGCTATCATCAGTCGGATGAGAAGCAAGCGACAAGCAAAGGAAGATAGCTAGCTAGTTATATTTGCTATGGAAGGTTTTTCATATGGTTGAAGTCGTGTGTAAACTAAATCAGAGCACAGACAAATAAGCTAGTGATCATCCTTGGCTGCTATTATAGCCAGTAGCTTCAAGTCAATAACACTGTAACAACTCAATGTTGACAATATATCCTAGCTAGCTATATTCTTCCATTAAGTGTAGCTAGCTAGCTATATTCTTCCATTAATTGTAGCTAGCTAGCTAAGTAAAGTTCATAATCAACATCAAGCTTTGAGAAAATGCTGCTAACTTATAATACATTCAAAGGGCATTGATAATCCAGCTACTCCGGCCCGATACAGTCAAATTGGCCAGATAGCTACATGTGCAGCCAGATTTCAGTTCCATCACAAACACTGCTAGCTAGCCTACATTTCCTCAACCAATAACAGCGTCTCACAACACAAACTAGCGGATGTCTTGCTAATAAACCAGTTAGATATGTTGAATCTAAACCCGGCCAATGCACATGCAAGTAGCGCATTGGCTGTGCACATGCTATCTAGCAAGCTAATTAGCTAGATAGACACACAAGACAGACACTTTGCTGTTCGAGCATCCAGAACCAATTCCAGCCCTTATGATGTGCTGTTCCAGTACACTCCCTCCTCTGTCAATGCATTTTTCATTAACAGACTTCATTACTTTTCAGTGTGTTTTCAACATTTTGAACCCAGTAAGCATAATTACATTTAAAATTCATATTTTCCCAGACGTTGAAGTTGGGTTCATTTTAGGTTCTGAATGAAAGGTGGAAGGACGTATTTTGAGGAAGTCGTAAATACATATTTTCCGGACGTTATAAAATTAGTTTTTTTCTTAGACGTTGAAAATACACCTTTTGCGGACATTAAAATCAGGCTCATTTTCAGGTCTGAATGAATGTTGAAAATATTTGATCTACTTTTTTTTACTGTACTGTACTGCTCTCTGTTGTGCTCTACTGCAGTGGTTCTCAAAACTCTCCTTGGGGACCTCCAGACGTTTCACCATTTTGCTGAAGCTCTGAACTACCTTCCTTTTTATTTTTTACATTTATACATTTTAGTCATTTAGCAGATGCACTTATCCAGAGCGATTTATAGTTAGTGAATTAATCTTAAAATAGCTAGGTGAGATTCGAGAGCTTGAAGATTTGATCTGGGGTCCCCCCGTGGAGAGGTTTGAGAACCACTACTCTATGGTACTGTACTGTACTGTCAAAACTTGTGAAACATGGAGGTCTATGATTGGTCTATGATTGGGTCACTTGTCTCGAAGTGGTGTGCTTTCAGGGAGTCCCGTCCGTGGACTTTGAAATCAAGGCCGGTCCGGTTCGGACCGCACCAAAAAAAAGACATCCGGTCTGAACAGGACCAAAAAAAAAGACAACAAATATGAAGCTCTCTTAATTTAAAAAGACATTGGCAGAGATCCCCTTAGTGGGAAGTAGCCAATCACAAGTAAAAAATAACTGGAGGGGGAGTCTGGGAGAACACCCCCCAATTTTTTTATTTTTTTTTATTTCCAAATGCAGCCAACTAATTCAGTACGTTGAGAGTCACTTCCTGGAACTGGTATGTGATTAATGTGAAGCAGCTGTTGATATTCACCCCCTTTCCCTCTTTAAAAGGGAGAATCCATGTGTTTTGCATAAATGCAAATAGCCATGTCGATGAAGTAATTACTAGGGCCCGGTTTCCTGATAGCGATGGAACTTAAGCTTCCCGAGGTTTTTTTTAAGAATGAATCTACAACGAATGTAGAACTCACATTTCCCAGAACACCACATAGGGAGAACGTTCAATAAGTTAGTCGTTAAAGTGTCGATACTGATGAAATGGACAGAAAGGCAGTGCTGCTCTCAGATCAGCATTAGTCCACTCAAATCATTATATTAACATTAGAATTATTCCATAATACTGACCCCGGATCAGCTCCTAGAGAGAAAATGATCACCTATGGCTGCAGATATTGAGGCGGCTTATTCTAATGGTTAGCCTATGCTCTGAATATAATATTTCACACATCCTTGTTCACATGTTGTTAGGCCGACACCTCATGAAAGTTAGGCAAGAAATACAGACAGTAGCCTACAATTAGCAAAACAGAACTCAATTGATTGAACATGAAATTGATTTAATTAGGATTCAGATATATAGGCGTATTTAGCTGTATTTATCGTTCAATGGGGTTGTCGTGTCTTTGGCATCATTAAACTGAAGATTTATTTATCAAATAACTCTCTGTAATTATTATTACGCGATTAAACTGATTAATCGTGTAACTGTAGTTAACTAGGAAGTCGGGGGCACCAAGGAAAATTTTCAGATTACAAAGTTATAATTTTCCAAATATAACTTTCAGATATTTGAATATCTGATCACTTAGTCTTCGATATTAATTAATTATTTACCTCGTGTTAGTCTCATAACGTCGTAAATTGTTGGTTATCTGCACGAACCCAGTCTTCACTATGAGTCATCCATACATCAATTGTCATCAGTTATCATTTATTTACTAAGTAATTCACAGAAATGCATAAACAAACAATAGATAGGTACAAGGAAATTATAACGGTGTTTCCCTAGTGGGATAAACCGGTATCGCGGCTTGATGAACAAAAGGGAAGTGGGGGTCGACTGAGATAAGACACTACAAAGTGGATAATTATAACAATTTAAATGCTAATCTTTTGCACATGAACGCTCACTCATTCGGGAATAATTGCAATCAATATATATATTTACGCTCAGTGTGTCGTCGGGATCTCTGTTGAAAAGTTTGTTTCTGTTGGAGAGTCTGTCCGCCTGAGACTCTGTCGTGGTTAGAATGGATAGTTCAGAGTGACATTCATTCATGTCGTTATAGAATAGATATTTCGGCTGTTGTCGGTCTTCGCCTTCAATGATACCGAATTCCTAGCTGCAGACTAGTAATTAATATCAAAGACTTGTTCTTATTCTGTCGGTATCGATAGTCTAAGAGTTTAACCACGTGGTATGGTTAAAAGGTTCAGCCATCTACTCAAACCTTAGGTTTATGGTCTCTACTCAAACCTTGGCCCTCTCGTGGTAAGCTGGTCTGCAACCTTTAGCCATCTCGTAATTGAGGTAAGCTCGGTCTTCTCTCCAACCGTGGCCCTCTCGTTATCGAGGTAAGCTGGTCTGGTGATAGAAAACCCAGGTGGGGGTTTTATTCGGAAGAGCATTAAAGGCCTGTCCCAGGACCCCCGACCATAACTGTGCTCATGGGCGGTCCTCTGATTTAGTTAAACTCCAAAGGGAATTGGAGTTTCCTTCATTAAACAGTCCAAAATCACATTACACAATTTCACAAACAGTATCATCCTCACTCATTCATCTTATACAACAATTAGATGTAAGCCTCATATCTGAGGCTATTGTATAAACAGCGTTATGGTAATGTGGCCGTATTGTCTCTCATGAGTTTCACAAAATTGTACCAAACGTACCAGTTCGTAGCTGGATTCTTCACCGATCTTTTATACCTTCTCCAGAACATAAATGTTGTTCGAACCTCAAGTTCTGTGAGGCGGAAGAAATTCCTTTGTTCTCTCTATGAAAATTCACTCTCTCTCTATACTATCTGTGTAACGGTGGTCCTCCTCCTCTTCAATCGAAAAGGAGGAGTAGTGATGGAACCAAGGCGCAGCGGGTTGTGAACACATCATTTATTAAAGAAAACACGAAAACACGAACTTGACTAAACTAACAAAACAACAAACGGTGTAGACAGACCTGGACGACGAACTCACATAAACACGAAGAACGCACGAACAGGGAGAATAGCCTACACATAAATGACGATGACCAAACATACCGAACAGTCCCGTATGGTGCGACAAACACTGACACAGGAGACAACCACCCACAACGAACACAGTGAAACAACCTACCTAAATATGACTCTCAATTAGAGGAACGCAAAACACCTGCCTCTAATTAAGAGCCATACCAGGCAACCCTAAACCAACATAGAAACACACAACATAGAATGCCCACCCAAACTCACGTCCTGACCAACTAACACATACAACAAACTAACAGAAATAGGTCAGGAACGTGACATAACCCCCCCCTCAAGGTGCGAACTCCGGGCGCACCAGCAGAAAGTCTAGGGGAGGGTCCGGGTGGGCATCTGACCACGGTGGTGGCTCAGGCTCTGGACGAGGTCCCCACCCCACCATAGTCAATCCCAGCTTACGTCTACCCCCTATCATGACCACCCTCTTATTTCCCCCACCTAATTTAAGGGGCAACACCAAGATACAGGACAGCTCCGGGACAAGGTAGCTCAGGACAGAGGGATAGCTCAGGATAGAGAGGTAGCTCAGGATAAAGAGGTAGCTTAGGATAGAGGGGCAACTCCGGACTGAAAGGCAGCTCCGGACAGAGAGACAGCTCTGGACTGAGGGGCAGTTCTGGGTAAATAGCCGCTCTGGGCTAAGGGACAGCTCATGACTGGCTGACGACTCTGGACGCTCATGGCTGGCTGACGGCTCTGGACGCTCATGGCTGGCTGACGGCTCTGGCAGATCCTGTCTGGTTGGCGGCTCTGGCAGATCCTGTCTGGTTGGCGGCTCTGGCAGATCCTGTCTGGTTGGCGGCTCTGGCAGATCCTGTCTGGTTGGCGGCTCTGGCAGATCCTGACTGACGACTGGCTCTAGCGGCTCCTGACTGACTATCGGCTCTGACGGCTCGGGACAGACGGGCGGCTCTAATGGCTCGGGACAGACGGATGGCTCAGACGGCGCTGGGGAGACGGATGGCTCAGATGGCGCTGGGAAGACGGATGGCTCAGACGGCGCTGAGGAGACGGATGGCTCAGACGGCGCTGAGGAGACGGATGGCTCAGATGGCGCTGCGGAGACGGATGGCTCAGACTGATCCTGTCTAGCGGAAGGCTTTGGCTGCTCCTGTCTGGCGGAAGGCTCTAGCGGCTCCTGTCTGGCGGAAGGCTCTAGCGGCTCCTGTCTGGCGGAAGGCTCTGTAGGCTCATGGCAGACGGGCGGCTTTGCAGGCTCATGGCAGACGGGCGGCTTTGAAGGCTCAATACAGACGGGCAGTTCATGCGGCGCTTGGCAGACGGACAGTTCAGGCGCCGTTGGGCAGACGGCAGACTCTGGCCGGCTGAGACGCACTGTAGGCCTGGTACGTGGTGCCGGAACTGGAGGCACCGGACTGGAGACACGCACTTCAAGCCTAGTGCGGGGAGCAGGGACAGGGCACACTGGACTCTCAAAGCGTGCTATATTCCTGGTGCGTGGTACCGGCACTGGTGGCACCGGGCTGAGTGCACGCACATCAGGACGAGTACGGGGAGAAGGGACAGTGTGTACAGGGCTCTGGAGACGCACAGGAGGCTTAGTGCGTGTTGTCGGAACTGGAGGCACCGAACTGGATACACGCACCATAGGAAAAGTGCGTGGAGGAGGAACAGGGCTCTGGAAACGCACTGGAAGCCTGGTGCGTGGTGTAGGCACTGGTGGTACTGGGCTGGGGCGGGGAGGTAGCGCCGGAAATACCGGACCGTGCAGGCGTACTGGCTCTCTTGAGCATTGAGCCTGCCCAACCTTACCTGGTTGAATGCTCCCGGTCGCCCGACCAGTGCGGGGAGGTGGAATAACCCGCACCGGGCTATGTAGGCGAACCGGGGAAACCATGCGTAAGGCAGGTGCCATGTATGCCGGCCCGAGGAGACGCACTGGAGACCAGACGCGTTGAGCCGGCCTCATGACACCTGGCTCAATGCCCAATCTAGCCCAACAGTGCGGGGAGGTGGAATAACCCGCACCGGGCTATGCACACGTACAGGAGACACCGTGCGCTCTACTGCGTAACACGGTGTCTGCCCGTACTCCCGCTCTCCACGGTTAGCCTGGGAAGTGGGCGCAGGTCTCCTACCTGCCCTTGGCCCACTACCTCTTAGCCCTCCCCCCAAGAAATGTTTGGGTGTTACTCACGGGCTTTTCGGGCTTCCGTGCTAGACGTGTCCCGTCATAACTCCGGTTCTTCACTCCGGTAGCCTCTGCTCTCCTCAGTGCCTCCAGCTGTTCCCATGGGAGGCGATCCCTTCCAGCCAGGATCTCCTCCCATGTGTAGCAACCTTTACCGTCCAATACATCGTCCCAAGTCCATTCCTCCTTCTTGCGATGTCCCTTACTCCGTTTACACCGCTGCTTGATTCTGGATTGGTGGGTGGTTCTGTAACGGTGGTCCTCCTCCTCTTCAATCGAAAAGGAGGAGTAGTGATGGAACCAAGGCGCAGCGGGTTGTGAACACATAATTTATTAAAGAAAACACGAACTTGACTAAACTAACAAAACAACAAACGGTGTAGACAGACCTGGACGACGAACTCACATAAACACGAAGAACGCACGAACAGGGAGAATAGCCTACACATAAATGACGATGACCAAACATACCGAACAGTCCCGTATGGTGCGACAAACACTGACACAGGAGACAACCACCCACAACGAACACAGTGAAACAACCTACCTAAATATGACTCTCAATTAGAGGAACGCAAAACACCTGCCTCTAATTAAGAGCCATACCAGGCAACCCTAAACCAACATAGAAACACACAACATAGAATGCCCACCCAAACTCACGTCCTGACCAACTAACACATACAACAAACTAACAGAAATAGGTCAGGAACGTGACAATCTGAGATAATCTCCTCCAGGAATTTACGACCTCTCTCTGACCACAGCAGCCTGGTTGTAGGAGACAGGGAGAAAGGGATGCTCGCTGTACCCAAAGAGGGCAACGTCATGACAGGGTCGTCTCGGTTTTCATTTGAAGCCCTTGTGTCTTTGCTTGTTTATATCAATTACAAAGACATCGGCAACTTTGTATTGCAGTCAACTTAGTTCTGGTATTAAAGCTGCCAGCAGCGTTGCCGGGGTTCCGCTGTGTGCCCACTGTGCCACCATTAGGACACATCGCCCCCGAGGACAAGATACTTCTGTACAGTTTTCCGAATCAGAACTCAAAATCAAACTGATCATGCAATATAATATGCTATTTGGACCGTTTTCAATGATGTTGACTTCTTCTTTAAACATCTTCTCCATAACCGCTGGACCGATCTGCACCACATTTGGTATAAAACATCTTTGGCTACACATCTTCAAACATTTTCCAAGACTGTTTTATTCAAGATATATAAAAATGTCCCCGTTATAGTGCCACCGTGTGGTTGATAGGAAGGCGCTGCATATGTTGAGTCTTGGTTTCAAGAAGTACCACGTTTTGTTACAATATGAATATCTGTGATTTGATTTATAGGCATTTATGTGCAAGACCACGTCCATAGATACTCTAGTAGTTCAAAGCTGTGTGCTGTAAAGCCTTGGTAGAGCATGGGTGGAGTAGGCATTATGGTGCTGTAAAGCCTTGGTAGAGCATGGGTGGAGTAGGCATTGTGGTGCTGTAAAACCTTGGTAGAGCATGGGTGGAGTAGGCATTGTGGTGCTGTAAAACCTTGGTAGAGCATGGGTGGAGTAGGCATTGTGGTGCTGTAAAACCTTGGTAGAGCATGGGTGGAGTAGGCATTGTAGTGCTGTAAAACCTTGGTAGAGCATGGGTGGAGTAGGCATTGTGGTGCTGTAAAACCTTGGTAGAGCATGGGTGGAGTAGGCATTGTGGTGCTGTAAAACCTTGGTAGAGCATGGGTGGAGTAGGCATTGTGGTGCTGTAAAACCTTGGTAGAGCATGGGTGGAGTAGGCATTGTGGTGCTGTAAAACCTTGGTAGAGCATGGGTGGAGTAGGCATTGTGGTGCTGGAAAACCTTGGTAGAGCATGGGTGGAGTAGGCATTGTAGTGCTGTAAAACCTTGGTAGAGCATGGGTGGAGTAGGCATTGTGGTGCTGGTAAAACCTTGGTAGAGCATGGGTGGAGTAGGCATTGTGGTGCTGTAAAACCTTGGTAGAGCATGGGTGGAGTAGGCATTGTGGTGCTGGAAAACCTTGGTAGAGCATGGGTGGAGTAGGCATTGTGGTGCTGTAAAGCCTTGGTAGAGCATGGGTGGAGTAGGCATTGTGGTGCTGTAAAACCTTGGTAGAGCATGGGTGGAGTAGGCATTGTGGTGCTGTAAAACCTTGGTAGAGCATGGGTGGAGTAGGCATTGTGGTGCTGTAAAACCTTGGTAGAGCATGGGTGGAGTAGGCATTGTGGTGCTGTAAAGCCTTGGTAGAGCATGGGTGGAGTAGGCATTGTGGTGCTGGAAAACCTTGGTAGAGCATGGGTGGAGTAGGCATTGTGGTGCTGTAAAGCCTTGGTAGAGCATGGGTGGAGTAGGCATTGTAGTGCTGTAAAACCTTGGTAGAGCATGGGTGGAGTAGGCATTGTGGTGCTGTACAACCTTGGTAGAGCATGGGTGGAATAGGCATTGTGGTGCTGTAAAGCCTTAGTAGAGCATGGGTGGAGTCGGCATTGTGGTGCACATGTGAATTTCCTTTCTTTTCCTTTTTCAGACCAATGCCTACTTCTCACTTAAAACATAGTTTTTTGTTTTAATATGTTATGTGGGCTGAGTGTCTGTAGGTTTTAAGTGAGAAGAGTAGAACATCAGTTATACATCTACCATAGAACATCAGTTACACATCTACCATAGAACATCAGTTATACATCTACCATAGAACATCAGTTATACATCTACCATAGAACATCAGTTATACATCTACCATAGAACATCAGTTATACATCTACCATAGAACATCAGTTACACATCTACCATAGAACATCAGTTATACATCTACCATAGAACATCAGTTATACATCTACCATAGAACATCAGTTATACATCTACCATAGAACATCAGTTATACATCTACCATAGAACATCAGTTATACATCTACCATAGAATATCAGTTATACATCTACCATAGAACATCAGTTATACATCTAACATAGAACATCAGTTATACATCTACCATAGAATATCAGTTATACATCTACCATAGAATATCAGTTATACATCTACCATAGAACATCAGTTATACATCTACCATAGAACATCAGTTATACATCTAACATAGAACATCAGTTATACATCTACCATAGAACATCAGTTATACATCTACCATAGAACATCAGTTATACATCTACCATAGAACATCAGTTATACATCTACCATAGAACATCAGTTATACATCTACCATAGAACATCAGTTATACATCTACCATAGAACATCAGTTATACATCTACCATAGAACATCAGTTATACATCTACCATAGAATATCAGTTATACATCTACCATAGAATATCAGTTATACATCTACCATAGAATATCAGTTATACATCAACCATAGAACATCATTTTAATGTATTCTTTCAATTGCGCAATTGGCTTCGCAGACATGTTCTTTAAACACACTGGAGTTATCTAAACATCATCACAATGTAATTAATTGTTCCTTAACAGGATGGTTAATCCCATTCACGTTCCATGAGTTTCATTTAATCAGCTATTTCATTTCATTGTAAATGTATTAACTGTTTTTTAATACCTCGTCATTTCTTCTTTGTTTAGCTAAGCTCATATCTGGGACATGTCTGGAAGCAATGTACCCAATTAGCCATGCTGGCTAGCCTGAAAGGAAGCTCTCTAACTCTCTCTCTCAATTCAATTCAATTCAATTCAATTCAAGGGGCTTTATTGGCATGGGAAACAT
Organism: Salvelinus alpinus; assembly: GCF_045679555.1. Classification (NCBI taxonomy): domain Eukaryota; kingdom Metazoa; phylum Chordata; class Actinopteri; order Salmoniformes; family Salmonidae; genus Salvelinus; species Salvelinus alpinus. The sequence continues at coordinate 103,341,549 of NC_092088.1, forward strand.
GTGTTAACATTGCCAAAGCAAGTGAGGTAGATAATATACAAAAGTGAAATAAACAATAAAAATTAACAGTAAACATTACACATACAGAAGTTTCAAAACAATAAAGACATTACAAATGTCATATTATATATATACAGTGTTGTAACAATGTACAAAATGGTTAAAGCACACAAGTTAAAATAAATAAACATAAATATGGGTTGTATTTACAATGGTGTTTGTTCTTCACTGGTTGCCCTTTTCTTGTGGCAACAGGTCACAAATCTTGCTGCTGTGATGGCACACTGTGGAATTTCACCCAGTAGATATGGGAGTTTATCAAAATTGGATTTGTTTTCGAATTCTTTGTGGATCTGTGTAATCTGAGGGAAATATGTCTCTCTAATATGGTCATACATTGGGCAGGAGGTTAGGAAGTGCAGCTCAGTTTCCACCTCATTTTGTGGGCAGTCTCTCTCTCTCTCTCTCTCTCTCTCTCTCTCTCTCTCTCTCTCTCTCTCTCTCTCTCTCTCTCTCTCTCTCTCTCTCTCTCTCTCTCTCTCTCTCTCTCTCTCTCTCTCTCTCAGCCCTATGAGGCTGATTCCTCAACCCTCTACTCCTGTCTCATCAGCCCTATGAGGCTGATTCCTCAACCCTCTACTCCTGTCTCATGAAGCCCTATGAGGCTGATTCCTCAACCCTCTACTCCTGTCTCATGAAGCCCTATAAGGCTGATTCCTCAACCCTCTACTCCTGTCTCATCAGCCCTATGAGGCTGATTCCTCAACCCCCTACTCCTGTCTCATCAGCCCTATGAGGCTGATTCCTCAACCCCCTACTCCTGTCTCATCAGCCCTATGAGGCTGATTCCTCAACCCCCTACTCCTGTCTCATCAGCCCTATGAGGCTGATTCCTCAACCCCCTACTCCTGTCTCATCAGCCCTATGAGGCTGATTCCTCAACCCTCTGCTCCTGTATCATGAAGCCCTATGAGGCTGATTCCTCAACCCCCTACTCCTGTCTCATCAGCCCTATGAGGCTGATTCCTCAACCCCCTACTCCTGTATCATGAAGCCCTATGAGGCTGATTCCTCAACCCCCAACTCCTGTCTCATCAGCCCTATGAGGCTGATTCCTCAACCCTCTACCTCTGGCTCATCAGCCCTATGAGGCTGATTCCTCAACCCCCTACTCCTGTCTTATCAGCTCTATGAGGCTGATTCCTCAACCCCTTACTCCTGTCTCATGAAGCCCTATGAGGCTGATTCCTCAACCCCCTACTCGTGTCTCATGAAGCCCTATGAGGCTGATTCCTCAACCCCCTACTCCTGTCTCATCAGCCCTATGAGGCTGATTCCTCAACCCCCTACTCCTGTCTCATGAAGCCCTATGAGGCTGATCCCTCAACCCCCTACTCCAGTCTCCTCAGCCCTATGAGGCTGATTCCTCAACCCCCTACTCCTGTATCATGAAGCTCTATGAGGCTGATTCCTCAACCCTCTACTCCTGTCTCATGAAGCCCTATGAGGCTGATTCCTCAACCCTGTACTCCTGTCTCATGAAGCCCTATGAGGCTGATTCCTCAACCCCTTACTCCTGTCTCATCAGCCCTATGAGGCTGATTCCTCAACCCCCTACTCCTGTCTCATCAGCCCTATGAGGCTGATTCCACAACCCCCTACTCCTGTCTCATGAAGCCCTATGAGGCTGATTCCTCAACCCCCTACTCCTTTCTCATCAGCCCTATGAGGCTGATTCCTCAACCCTCTAATCCTGTCTCAAGAAGCCCTATGAGGCTGATTCCTCAACCTCCTACTCCTGTCTCATCAGCCCTATGAGGCTGATTCCTCAACCCTCTACTCCTGTCTCATGAAGCCCTATGAGGCTGATTCCTCAACCCCCTACTCCTGTCTCATGAAGCCCTATGAGGCTGATTCCTCAACCCCCTACTCCAGTCTCATGAAGCCCTATGAGGCTGATTACTCAACCCTCTACTCCTGTATCATGAAGCCCTATGAGGCTGATTCCTCAACCCCCTACTCCTGTATCATGAAGCCCTATGAGGCTGATTCCTCAACCCTCTACTCCTGTCTCATCAGCCCATTCAAGAGGCATTTGTCTGATGTATCCACACTATTCTCATATTATGACACAGCGGCTATAACACACACACTATACCACAAACATTGATATCTTGTGATAGATAACAGCCTCCAGTCTCCCCATATGGAGTAGATAACAGCCTCCAGTCTCCCCATATAGAGTAGATAACAGCCTCCAGTCTCCCCATGTAGAGTAGATAACAGCCTCCAGTCTCCCCATGTAGAGTAGATAACAGCCTCCAGTCTCCCCATGTAGAGTAGATAACAGCCTCCAGCCTCCAGTCTCCCCATATGGAGTAGATAACAGTCTCCAGTTTCCCCATATAGAGTAGATAACAGCCTCCAGTCTCCCCATATAGAGTAGATAACAGCCTCCAGTCTCCCCATATAGAGTAGATAACAGCCTCCAGTCTCCCCATATGGAGTAGATAACAGCCTCCAGTCTCCCCATACAGAGTAGATAACAGCCTCCAGCCTCCAGTCTCCCCATGTAGAGTAGATAACAGCCTCCAGTCTCCAGTCTCCCCATATAGAATAGATAACAGCCTCCAGTCTCCAGTCTCCCCATATAGAGTAGATAACAGCCTCCAGTCTCTCCATATGGAGTAGATAACAGCCTCCAGTCTCCCCATATAGAGTAGATAACAGCTACCAGTCTCCCCATATGGAGTAGATAACAGCCTCCAGTCTCCCCATATAGAGTAGATAACAGCCTCCAGTCTCCCCATATAGAGTAGATAACAGCCTCCAGTCTCCCCATATAGAGTAGATAACAGCCTCCAGTCTCCCCATATAGAGTAAATAACAGCCTCCAGCCTCCAGTCTCCCCATATGGAGTAGATAACAGCCTCCAGTCTCCCCATATAGAGTAGATAACAGCCTCCAGTCTCCCCATATAGAGTAGATAACAGCCTCCAGTCTCCACATATAGAGTAGATAACAGCCTCCAGTCTCCCCATATAGAGTAGATAACAGCCTCCAGCCTCCAGTCTCCCCATATGGAGTAGATAACAGCCTCCAGTCTCCCCATATAGAGTAGATAACAGCCTCCAGTCTCCCCATATAGAGTAGATAACAGCCTCCAGTCTCTCCATATGGATTAGATAACAGCCTCCAGTCTCCCCATATGGAGTAGATAACAGCCTCCAGTCTCCCCATATAGAGTAGATAACAGCCTCCAGTCTCCCCATATAGAGTAGATAACAGCCTCCAGTCTCCCCATATAGAGTAGATAACAGCCTCCAGCCTCCAGTCTCCCCATATGGAGTAGATAACAGCCTCCAGTCTCCCCATATAGAGTAGATAACAGCCTCCAGTCTCCCCATATGGAGTAGATAACAGCCTCCAGTCTCCCCATATGGAGTAGATAACAGCCTCCAGTCTCCCCATATAGAGTAGATAACAGCCTCCAGTCTCCCCATATAGAGTAGATAACAGCCTCCAGTCTCTCCATATGGATTAGATAACAGCCTCCAGTCTCCCCATATGGAGTAGATAACAGCCTCCAGTCTCCCCATATGGAGTAGATAACAGCCTCCAGTCTCCCCATATAGAGTAGATAACAGCCTCCAGTCTCCCCATATGGAGTAGATAACAGCCTCCAGTCTCCCCATATGGAGTAGATAACAGCCTCCAGTCTCCCCATATAGAGTAGATAACAGCCTCCAGTCTCCCCATATGGAGTAGATAACAGCCTCCAGTCTCCCCATATGGAGTAGATAACAGCCTCCAGTCTCCCCATATAGAGTAGATAACAGCCTCCAGTCTCCCCATATAGAGTAGATAACAGCCTCCAGTCTCCCCATATGGAGTAGATAACAGCCTCCAGTCTCCCCATATGGAGTAGATAACAGCCTCCAGTCTCCCCATATAGAGTAGATAACAGCCTCCAGTCTCCCCATATGGAGTAGATAACAGCCTCCAGTCTCCCCATATAGAGTAGATAACAGCCTCCAGTCTCCCCATATAGAGTAGATAACAGTCTCCAGCCTCCAGTCTCCCCATATGGAGTAGATAACAGCCTCCAGTCTCCCCATATAGAGTAGATAACAGCCTCCAGTCTCCCCATATGGAGTAGATAACAGCCTCCAGTCTCCCCATATGGAGTAGATAACAGCCTCCAGTCTCCCCATATAGAGTAGATAACAGCCTCCAGTCTCCCCATATGGAGTAGATAACAGCCTCCAGTCTCCCCATATGGAGTAGATAACAGCCTCCAGTCTCCAGTCTCCCCATATAGAATAGATAACAGCCTCCAGTCTCCAGTCTCCCCATATAGAGTAGATAACAGCCTCCAGTCTCTCCATATGGAGTAGATAACAGCCTCCAGTCTCCCCATATAGAGTAGATAACAGCCTCCAGTCTCCCCATATGGAGTAGATAACAGCCTCCAGTCTCCCCATATAGAGTAGATAACAGCCTCCAGTCTCCCCATATGGAGTAGATAACAGCCTCCAGTCTCCCCATATAGAGTAGATAACAGCCTCCAGTCTCCAGTCTCCCCATATAGAGTAGATAACAGCCTCCAGTCTCCCCATATAGAGTAGATAACAGCCTCCAGTCTCCCCATATAGAATAGATAACAGCCTCCAGCCTCCAGTCTCCCCATATGGAGTAGATAACAGCCTCCAGTCTCCCCATATAGAGTAGATAACAGCCTCCAGTCTCCCCATATAGAGTAGATAACAGCCTCCAGTCTCCCCATATAGAGTAGATAACAGCCTCCAGTCTCCCCATATAGAGTAGATAACAGCCTCCAGTCTCCCCATATAGAGTAGATAACAGTCTCCAGTCTCCCCATATAGAGTAGATAACAGCCTCCAGTCTCCAGTCTCCCCATATAGAGTAGATAACAGCCTCCAGTCTCCCCATATAGAGTAGATAACAGCCTCCAGTCTCCCCATATGGAGTAGATAACAGCCTCCAGTCTCCAGTCTCCCCATATAGAGTAGATAACAGCCTCCAGTCTCCCCATATAGAGTAGATAACAGCCTCCAGTCTCCCCATATGGAGTAGATAACAGCCTCCAGTCTCCAGTCTCCCCATATGGAGTAGATAACAGCCTCCAGTCTCCCCATATAGAGTAGATAACAGCCTCCAGTCTCCCCATATAGAGTAGATAACAGCCTCCAGTCTCCCCATATAGAGTAGATAACAGCCTCCAGTCTCCCCATATAGAGTAGATAACAGCCTCCAGTCTCCCCATATGGAGTAGATAACAGCCTCCAGTCTCCAGTCTCCCCATATAGAGTAGATAACAGCCTCCAGTCTCCCCATATAGAGTAGATAACAGCCTCCAGTCTCCCCATATGGAGTAGAAAACAGCCTCCAGTCTCCCCATATGGAGTAGATAACAGCCTCCAGTCTCCAGTCTCCCCATGTAGAGTAGATAACAGCCTCCAGTCTCCAGTCTCCCCATATGGAGTAGAAAACAGCCTCCAGTCTCCCCATATAGAGTAGATAACAGCCTCCAGTCTCCAGTCTCCCCATGTAGAGTAGATAACAGCCTCCAGTCTCCAGTCTCCCCATATGGAGTAGAAAACAGCCTCCAGTCTCCAGTCTCCCCATATGGAGTAGAAAACAGCCTCCAGTCTCCCCATATAGAGTAGATAACAGCCTCCAGTCTCCAGTCTCCCCATGTAGAGTAGATAACAGCCTCCAGTCTCCAGTCTCCCCATATGGAGTAGAAAACAGCCTCCAGTCTCCAGTCTCCCCATATGGAGTAGAAAACAGCCTCCAGTCTCCCCATATAGAGTAGATAACAGCCTCCAGTCTCCCCATATAGAGTAGATAACAGCCTCCAGTCTCCAGTCTCCCCATGTAGAGTAGATAACAGCCTCCAGTCTCCAGTCTCCCCATATGGAGTAGAAAACAGCCTCCAGTCTCCCCATATAGAGTAGATAACAGCCTCCAGTCTCCCCATATAGAGTAGATAACAGCCTCCAGTCTCCCCATATAGAGTAGATAACAGCCTCCAGTCTCCCCATATAGAGTAGATAACAGCCTCCAGTCTCCCCATATAGAGTAGATAACAGTCTCCAGTCTCCCCATATAGAGTAGATAACAGCCTCCAGTCTCCAGTCTCCCCATATAGAGTAGATAACAGCCTCCAGTCTCCCCATATGGAGTAGATAACAGCCTCCAGTCTCCCCATATAGAATAGATAACAGCCTCCAGTCTCCAGTCTCCCCATATAGAGTAGATAACAGCCTCCAGTCTCCCCATATGGAGTAGATAACAGCCTCCAGTCTCCCCATATAGAGTAGATAACAGCCTCCAGTCTCCCCATATGGAGTAGATAACAGCCTCCAGTCTCCCCATATAGAGTAGATAACAGCCTCCAGTCTCCCCATATGGAGTAGATAACAGCCTCCAGTCTCCCCATATAGAGTAGATAACAGCCTCCAGTCTCCCCATATAGAATAGATAACAGCCTCCAGCCTCCAGTCTCCCCATATGGAGTAGATAACAGCCTCCAGTCTCCCCATATAGAGTAGATAACAGCCTCCAGTCTCCCCATATAGAGTAGATAACAGCCTCCAGTCTCCCCATATAGAGTAGATAACAGCCTCCAGTCTCCCCATATAGAGTAGATAACAGCCTCCAGTCTCCCCATATAGAGTAGATAACAGTCTCCAGTCTCCCCATATAGAGTAGATAACAGCCTCCAGTCTCCAGTCTCCCCATATAGAGTAGATAACAGCCTCCAGTCTCCCCATATAGAGTAGATAACAGCCTCCAGTCTCCCCATATGGAGTAGATAACAGCCTCCAGTCTCCAGTCTCCCCATATAGAGTAGATAACAGCCTCAGAGGGGAGGGTGGTGGCTGGGGAGTCTGACTCTGCGTACACACCCACCGTGACCACCACAACACTCCCAACCCCTGCAGCTGTAAATCCATGTCGATGTTTGTGAAGAGAGAAGACACAGGCCGACCATGTGACTCTGACCTCTCTGCCAGTTCAAAGGCTCAGGTTCTTCCTCAGAAGTCCGTCCAGACTTTGAAGTGTGGTGCTGTAGGAGCGTGTGTCAGCTGGGGATATCACACGCGTGTGTCTGCTGGGATATCACACGCGTGTGTCTGCTGGGATATCACACGCGTGTGTCTGCTGGGATATCACACGCGTGTGTCTGCTGGGATATCACACGCGTGTGTCTGCTGGGATATCACACACGTGTGTCTGCTGGGATATCACACGCGTGTGTCTGCTGGGATATCACACGCGTGTGTCTGCTGGGATATCACACGTGTGACTGGCACGCTGCTGCGCCCATAAAGTCTCTCTCTCTTCCGCTCTCAATTCACAATTTTAGTGGCTTTATTGGGTAACATATGTTAATATTTCCAAAGCAAGTGAAATAGATAATACATTTTAAAAAAGTGAAATAAGCAATAACAAATTAATAGTAAATATTACACACTCAAAAGTTCCAAAAAATAATAAATACATTTCAAATGACATATTATGTCTATATAGTGTTGTAATTATGTACAAATAGTTAAAGTACAAAAGGGAAAATCAGTAAAGATAAATATGGGTTGTATTTACAATGGTGTTTGTTCTTCACTGGTTGACCTTTTCTTGTGGCAACAGGTCACAAATCTTGCTGCTGTGATTGGTCACTGTGGTATTTCACCCAGTAGATATGGGAGTTTATCAAAATTTGATTTATTTTCAATTTTTTTGTGGGTCTGTGTATTCTGAGGGAAATATGTGTCTCTAATATGGTCGTACATTTGGCAGGAGGTTAGGAAGTGCAGCTCAGTTTCCACCTCATTTTGTGGGCAGTCTTCTGTTGAGAGCCAGGTCTGCCTTCGGCGGTCAATCTCAATAGCAAGGCTATGCTCACTGAGTCTGTACATTGTCAAATATTTCCTTAATTTTGATGTGTGAGAAGAGAAACATATTTATGTAATTGTTGCAATAAGAGACATGGAATGTAATTTATAGAGATTTATCACTTTGGAGAAAGAAGAGATCCTTACCACAATTTACAGAGATTTACCAAAAGCCTGACTACCCGTCCACATCGCCCCGCCCAAACGCCACGCCCACTAGAGTATCTTCTTCATCATGAGACGTCCACATCGCCCCGCCCCAAACGCCACGCCCACTAGAGTATCTTCTTCATCATGAGATATCCACATCGCCCCGCCCCAAACGCCACGCCCACTAGAGTATTTTCTTCATCATGAGACGTCCACATCGCCCCGCCCCAAACGCCACGCCCACTAGAGTATTTTCTTCATCATGAGACGTCCACATCGCCCCGCCCCAAACGCCACGCCCACTAGAGTATTTTCTTCATCATGAGACGTCCACATCGCCCCGCCCCAAACGCCACGCCCACTAGAGTATCTTCTTCATCATGAGATATCCACATCGCCCCGCCCAAACGCCACGCCCACTAGAGTATCTTCTTCATCATGAGATATCCACATCGCCCCGCCCAAACGCCACGCCCACTAGAGTATCTTCTTCATCATGAGACGTCCACTTCGCCCCGCCCAAACGCCACGCCCACTAGAGTATCTTCTTCATCATGAGATATCCACTTCGCCCCGCCCAAACGCCACGCCCACTAGAGTATCTTCTTCATCATGAGATATCCACATCGCCCCGCCCAAACGCCACGCCCACTAGAGTATCTTCTTCAAGAGACGTCCACATCGCTCCGCCCCAAACGCCACGCCCACTAGAGTATCTTCTTCAAGAGACGTCCACATCGCTCCGCCCCAAACGCCACGCCCACTAGAGTATCTTCTTCAAGACACGTCCACATCGCTCCGCCCCAAACGCCACGCCCACTAGAGTATCTTCTTCAAGAGACGTCCACATCGCTCCGCCCCAAACGCCACGCCCACTAGAGTATCTTCTTCATCATGAGATATCCACATCGCCCCGCCCAAACGCCACGCCCACTAGAGTATCTTCTTCATCATGAGACGTCCACATCGCCCCGCCCCAAACGCCACGCCCACTAGAGTATCTTCTTCACCATGAGACGTCCACATCGCCCCGCCCCAAACGCCACGCCCACTAGAGTATCTTCTTCATCATGAGACGTACACATCGCCCCGCCCCAAACGCCACGCCCACTAGAGTATCTTCTTCATCATGAGACGTCCACATCGCCCCGCCCAAACGCCACACCCACTAAAGTATCTTCTTCATCAAGAGACGTCCACATCGCCCCGCCCCAAACGCCACGCCCACTAGAGTATCTTCTTCACCATGAGACATCCACATCGCCCCGCCCCAAACGCCACGCCCACTAAAGTATCTTCTTCATCAAGAGACGTCCACATCGCCCCGCCCAAATGACTTAAATGTAAATGTAAATTTTGACATCAGCACAAACTACTTCTAGGATGACGGCTTCGGACTGAATGGAGAAATCGATGAAGCAGCGGAATTCAATGCAGGATGAGTCATCAGGGAAACAAATTAACACTTTGGCAAAATAATGACAACTGTGGTTTAATGATCATCGTCTTCATCATCATCATCATCATCAACATCACACTCTTCATCATCATCATCATCATCATCATCATCATCATCATCATCATCAACATCACAATCTTCATCATCATCATCAACATCACAATCATCATCATCATCATCATCATCATCATCATCAGCATCATCATCATCATCATCATCACAATCTTCATCATCATCATCAACATCACAATCTTCACCATCATCCTCATCATCAACATCACAATCTTCATCATCATCATCACCATCATCAACATCACACTTTTCATCATCATCATCATCATCAACATCACACTCTTCATCAACATCACTCTTCACCATCATCATCACACTCTTCATCATCATCATCATCAACATCACACTCTTCATCATCACCAACATCATCAGCATCATCATGATCCGTACCAACCAAATGTAATGAGTTCCAATCTGAATACATTCTAATAAGTTAGGAGGTGTAATTATGCATCTTCTTTGAGCCAATCAACAACAGTGGTAAAAGGAGGCACATATAAATATGTAATTATGCATCTTCTTTGAGCCAATCAACAACAGTGGTAAAAGGAGGTACATATAAATATGTAATTATGCATCTTCTTTGAGCCAATCAACAACAGTGGTAAAAGGAGGTACATATAAATATGTAATTATGCATCTTCTTTGAGCCAATCAACAACAGTGATAAAAGGAGGTATAGAAGCCTCAGTACAGAGCTGCCGACACAGAGACGTTATAAAACCGTGACTGGTATTATAAACTGTACATTCTGAAACGCTTTAACAACCCCATAAATTACATTTAATTTGTATCAAATGACACCAAAATACTGTTTTAAAACACATTTTATTAACAATCTCACTCTTCCTGTACGTGTTTAACTGTATAAACTTTGCAGAGCTCTACAGAATATCACCAACTAACAACACGTTGACATGTGTATCATAATGTTCATCAGAATTCATAATTCATTCAAGTAAATGATAATTTTACTATAATGTCATGAATGAAAAACGTCAGCCAAGAATCTATAGGCAACATGAGGAGAGGCAGGGAGGCAGGGATGGGCATCTGCAGTCCTATAACGTTATAGCTGACACACACCTGATTAAAACACATTTTATTAACAATCTGCAGTCCTAACGTTATAGCTGACACACACCTGATTAAAACACATTTTATTCTAAACAGAACACCATGATTGGTTGATTATTGGAGTCAAGTGTTGTTAGCTGGGGACAACGTGTGTCCCCAATCAGGCCCCGAGGACTAGAGATGCCCATCCCTGGTACAGCATGACACAGGCGGATCCCAACCACAAGTTAATACATATAGACGAATAAGGCAATGACAGATTATCCATTCCTGATCTCTCCGTTCATTTTATTATGATGATGCCAATCTCTATAGAACGAATCCCCCTGCTGAAAGGAGATGTTATATTATATGACAGAAATTAATACCATAGTTACGTTTAAGGCATTATTACTCATCTTGACTGAGTGTTATTTACAGTACTGTGTAATCCATCACAACAACCAGCTCACCCACTTTAATTAATAAGGATAATTACCTTAAATAAATGCAGATGTCAATTCCGATGAAGATAGTGGTCGTTCAGACCGTAATCTGACTCGCTAATATTACACGCCTCGAGGCGCATTTTGATGACAACACAAGTTTTTAAAAAGAACACTACAGATACGGTCAACGACTGATCCAATCAGACGATAGATGTATTTTACAGTTAGCGTTCGTCCTTCTAAATCAAATCACATTCATTTATATAGCCAACTTCTATAGATACTTCTAAAATGTTGATTAATAACATATTTCTTGGTGTCAGATTTAATGGGATTTCCACGAGTTTAATCTAAAAGCGAGTGTGATTCTGGCTCCCTGGACCTTCCAATTCTTAACTAAATGTACATTAATTTGGCACCGTGTATCCTCTCTCCCGTAGAAATACCCGTTAGCACTTTGTGGACCACGTCAATCCCAAAAACGCAGCAGATTCATGAGACGAGTACCATAAGAAAATTGCATTTTTACCCGCCAAAGTTATCCTATTAATCACATGTCATAAGGTAGATAGGTGCAGCTGCAAAAGCTGTCAGTATTTATGGGCTTCAACTAGAGTCTCGAGTCCAGATATCAAGCGTTCACCATTTAACTGCTCATCCTTCATTTCTGTGCAGTGGAAAATGAACCTAAAATATTTTACTTTTTACTAATAATGTCATTCTAAGCTGCAATGTTCAGTGCAAACACAAACAGGATTGTGAAAGACAATAAATCATGAATGTTATGATTCTTCAGGTAAAACTCAAAGCCCCCATCTCTATTAAACCAACCCTGATATACTGTGTTCAATCACACCCCCATCTCTATTAAACCAACCCTGATATACTGTGTTCAATCACACCCCCATCTCTATTAAACCAACCCTGATATACTGTGTTCAATCACACCCCCATCTCCATTAAACCAACCCTGATATACTGTGTTCAATCACACCCCCATCTCCATTAAACCAACCCTGATATACTGTGTTCAATCACACCCCCATCTCTATTAAACCAACCCTGATATACTGTGTTCAATCAACCCCCATCTCTATTACACCAACCCTGATATACTGTGTTCGATTACAACCCCATCTCCATTAAACCAACCCTGATATACTGTGTTCAATCACACACCCATCTCTATTAAACCAACCCTGATATACTGTGTTCAATCACACCCCCATCTCTATTAAACCAACCCTGATATACTGTGTTCAATCACACCCTCATCTCCATTAAACCAACCCTGATATACCGTGTTCCATCACACCCCATCTCTACTAAACCAACCCTTATATACTGTGTTCAATCACACCCCATCTCCATTAAACCAACCCTGATATACTGTGTTCAATCACACCCCCATCTCCATTAAACCAACCCTGATATACTGTGTTCAATCACACCCCCATCTCTATTAAACCAACCCTGATATACTGTGTTCAATCACACCCCCATCTCTATTAAACCAACCCTGATATACTGTGTTCCATCACACCCCCATCTCTATTAAACCAACCCTGATATACTGTGTTCAATCACACCCCCATCTCTATTAAACCAACCCTGATATACTGTGTTCAATCACACCCCCATCTCTATTAAACCAACCCTGAAATACTGTGTTCAATCACAACCCCATCTCTATTAAACCAACCCTGATATACTGTGTTCAATCACACCCCCATCTCTATTAAACCAACCCTGATATACTGTGTTCCATCACACCCCCATCTCCATTAAACCAACCCTGACATACTGTGTTCAATCACACCCCCATCTCCATTAAACCAACCCTGATATACTGTGTTCAATCACACCCCCATCTCTATTAAACCAACCCTGATATACTGTGTTCAATCACACCCCCATCTCCATTAAACCAACCCTGATATACTGTGTTCAATCACACCCCCATCTCTACTAAACCAACCCTGATATACTGTGTTCAATCACACCCCCATCTCTATTAAACCAACCCTGATATACTGTGTTCAATCACACCCCCATCTCTACTAAACCAACCCTGATATACTGTGTTCAATCACACCCCATTTCTACTAAACCAACCCTGATATACTGTGTTCAATCACCCCCCCATCTCTACTAAACCAACCCTGATATACTGTGTTCAATCACACCCCCATCTCCATTAAACCAACCCTGATATACTGTGTTCAATCACACACCCATCTCTATTAAACCAACCCTGATATACTGTGTTCAATCACACCCCCATCTCTATTAAACCAACCCTGATATACTGTGTTCAATCACACCCTCATCTCCATTAAACCAACCCTGATATACCGTGTTCCATCACACCCCATCTCTACTAAACCAACCCTTATATACTGTGTTCAATCACACCCCATCTCCATTAAACCAACCCTGATATACTGTGTTCAATCACACCCCCATCTCCATTAAACCAACCCTGATATACTGTGTTCAATCACACCCCCATCTCTATTAAACCAACCCTGATATACTGTGTTCAATCACACCCCCATCTCTATTAAACCAACCCTGATATACTGTGTTCCATCACACCCCCATCTCTATTAAACCAACCCTGATATACTGTGTTCAATCACACCCCCATCTCTATTAAACCAACCCTGATATACTGTGTTCAATCACACCCCCATCTCTATTAAACCAACCCTGAAATACTGTGTTCAATCACAACCCCATCTCTATTAAACCAACCCTGATATACTGTGTTCAATCACACCCCCATCTCTATTAAACCAACCCTGATATACTGTGTTCCATCACACCCCCATCTCCATTAAACCAACCCTGACATACTGTGTTCAATCACACCCCCATCTCCATTAAACCAACCCTGATATACTGTGTTCAATCACACCCCCATCTCTATTAAACCAACCCTGATATACTGTGTTCAATCACACCCCCATCTCCATTAAACCAACCCTGATATACTGTGTTCAATCACACCCCCATCTCTATTAAACCAACCCTGATATACTGTGTTCAATCACACCCCCATCTCTATTAAACCAACCCTGATATACTGTGTTCAATCACACCCCCATCTCTACTAAACCAACCCTGATATACTGTGTTCAATCACACCCCATCTCTACTAAACCAACCCTGATATACTGTGTTCAATCACCCCCCCATCTCTACTAAACCAACCCTGATATACTGTGTTCAATCACACCCCCATCTCCATTAAACCAACCCTGATATACTGTGTTCAATCACACCCCCATCTCTATTAAACCAACCCTGATATACTGTGTTCAATCACACCCCCATCTCTATTAAACCAACCCTGATATACTGTGTTCAATCACACCCCCATCTCTATTAAACCAACCCTGAAATACTGTGTTCAATCACAACCCCATCTCTATTAAACCAACCCTGATATACTGTGTTCAATCACACCCCCATCTCTATTAAACCAACCCTGATATACTGTGTTCCATCACACCCCCATCTCCATTAAACCAACCCTGACATACTGTGTTCAATCACACCCCCATCTCCATTAAACCAACCCTGATATACTGTGTTCAATCACACCCCCATCTCTATTAAACCAACCCTGATATACTGTGTTCAATCACACCCCCATCTCCATTAAACCAACCCTGATATACTGTGTTCAATCACAACCCCATCTCTATTAAACCAACCCTGATATACTGTGTTCAATCACACCCCCATCTCCATTAAACCAACCCTGACATACTGTGTTCAATCACACCCCCATCTCCATTAAACCAACCCTGACATACTGTGTTCAATCACACCCCCATCTCTATTAAACCAACCCTGATATACTGTGTTCAATCACACCCCCATCTCTACTAAACCAACCCTGATATACTGTGTTCAATCACACCCCATCTCTACTAAACCAACCCTGATATACTATGTTCAATCACCCCCCCATCTCTATTAAACCAACCCTGATATACTGTGTTCAATCACACCCCCATCTCCATTAAACCAACCCTGATATACTGTGTTCAATCACACCCCCATCTCCATTAAACCAACCCTGATATATTGTGTTCCATCACACCCGCATCTCCATTAAACCAACCCTGATATACTGTGTTCAATCACACCCCCATCTCCATTTAACCAACCCTGATATACTGTGTTCAATCACAACCCCATCTCTACTAAACCAACCCTGATATACTGTATTCAATCACACCCCCATCTCCATTAAACCAACCCTGATATATTGTGTTCAATCACACCCCCATCTCTACTAAACCAACCCTGATATACTGTGTTCAATCACACCCCCATCTCTACTAAACCAACCCTGATATACTGTGTTCAATCACACCCCCATCTCTACTAAACCAACCCTGATATACTGTGTTCAATCACACCCCCATCTCTATTAAACCAACCCTGATATACTGTGTTCAATCACACCCCCATCTCTATTAAACCAACCCTGATATACTGTGTTCAATCACACCCCCATCTCTATTAAACCAACCCTGAAATACTGTGTTCAATCACAACCCCATCTCTATTAAACCAACCCTGATATACTGTGTTCAATCACACCCCCATCTCTATTAAACCAACCCTGATATACTGTGTTCCATCACACCCCCATCTCCATTAAACCAACCCTGACATACTGTGTTCAATCACACCCCCATCTCCATTAAACCAACCCTGATATACTGTGTTCAATCACACCCCCATCTCTACTAAACCAACCCTGATATACTGTGTTCAATCACACCCCCATCTCCATTAAACCAACCATGATATACTGTGTTCAATCACACCCCCATCTCTATTAAACCAACCCTGATATACTGTGTTCAATCACACCCCCATCTCCATTAAACCAACCCTGATATACTGTGTTCAATCACAACCCCATCTCTATTAAACCAACCCTGATATACTGTGTTCAATCACACCCCCATCTCCATTAAACCAACCCTGACATACTGTGTTCAATCACACCCCCATCTCCATTAAACCAACCCTGATATACTGTGTTCAATCACACCCCCATCTCTATTAAACCAACCCTGATATACTGTGTTCAATCACACCCCCATCTCTACTAAACCAACCCTGATATACTGTGTTCAATCACACCCCATTTCTACTAAACCAACCCTGATATACTGTGTTCAATCACCCCCCCATCTCTACTAAACCAACCCTGATATACTGTGTTCAATCACACCCCCATCTCCATTAAACCAACCCTGATATACTGTGTTCAATCACACCCCCATCTCCATTAAACCAACCCTGATATATTGTGTTCCATCACACCCGCATCTCTATTAAACCAACCCTGATATACTGTGTTCAATCACAACCCCATCTCTACTAAACCAACCCTGATATACTGTGTTCAATCACACCCCCAAATCCATTAAACCAACCCTGATATACTGTGTTCAATCATACCCCCATCTCTACTAAACCAACCCTGATATACTGTGTTCAATCTCACCCCCATCTCTACTAAACCAACCCTGATATACTGTGTTCAATCACACCCCCATCTCTACTAAACCAACCCTGATATACTGTGTTCAATCACACCCCCATCTCTACTAAACCAACCCTGATATACTGTGTTCAATCACACCCCATCTCTACTAAACCAACCCTGATATACTGTGTTCAATCACCCCCCCCCCATCTCTACTAAACCAACCCTGATATACTGTGTTCAATCACACCCCCATCTCCATTAATCCAACCCTGATATACTGTGTTCAATCACACCCCCATCTCCATTAAACCAACCCTGATATATTGTGTTCCATCACACCCGCATCTCTATTAAACCAACCCTGATATACTGTGTTCAATCACAACCCCATCTCTACTAAACCAACCCTGATATACTGTGTTCAATCACACCCCCATCTCCATTAAACCAACCCTGATATACTGTGTTCAATCATACCCCCATCTCTACTAAACCAACCCTGATATACTGTGTTCAATCTCACCCCCATCTCTACTAAACCAACCCTGATATACTGTGTTCAATCACACCCCCATCTCTATTAAACACCCCTCTGATACAGAGTCTGCTCACTTCTGATACAGAAAACAAAATAATAATGATGCCAACATTTAAATTGAGTAGGATAGGAATCCCCTTTATCAACGAATACAGTGTGGAAGATAAGGATTCCTCTGTGGCATTAGTAGAGATAACATCTTGTCAGTCAATAAGGAATGTGTTTCACGTTGACTCATTCAGGGTGATCCAATATCTGAAGATATGGAGATGGTAGGTAGTGTAAAGATGGGTCAGTCAGTCAGTTAGTCAGTCAGTCAGTCAGCCAGTTAGTCAGTTAGTCAGTCAGTTAGTCAGTCAGCCAGTCAGTCAGCCAGTCAGTCAGTTAGTCAGTCAGTTAGTCAGTCAGTCAGTCAGTCAGTTAGTCAGTCAGTCAGTGAGCCAGTCAGTTAGTTAGTCAGTCAGCCAGTCAGTTAGTCAGTCAGTCAGTCAGTCAGTCAGTCAGTCAGTCAGTTAGTTAGTTAGTCAGTCAGCCAGTCAGTTAGTCAGTCAGCCAGTCAGTTAGTCAGTCAGTCAGCCAGTCAGTCAGTTCATCAGTTAGCCAGTCAGTTAGTAAATCAGTCAGACAGTCAGTTAGTAAGTCAGTCAGCCAGCCAGTCAGCATAACAGTCTGACAGTCATTCAGATAGACAGTCAGTCAGTTAGTCAGACAGTTTGTCAGACAGTCAGACAGTCAGTCAGACAGTCAGTTAGTCAGTCAGCCAGTCAGTTAGTCAGTCAGTCAGCCAGTCAGTCAGTTCATCAGTTAGCCAGTCAGTTAGTAAATCAGTCAGACAGTCAGTTAGTAAGTCAGTCAGCCAGCCAGTCAGCATAACAGTCTGACAGTCATTCAGATAGACAGTCAGTCAGTTAGTCAGACAGTTAGTCAGACAGTTAGTCAGACAGTCAGACAGATAGACAGTCAGTCAGTCACAACAACAGCAATGTTAACAGTCTGAAGGCCAGATCCCCCATTAAAACATGAACTTGGCTAGAGGGCCAGTTGAAGCCAGTTGAAGGCCAGAATCAGTCTGAAGGCCAGTTGAAGAATCAGTCTGAAGGCCAGATTCCCCATCTAAACATGAACTTGGCTAGAGGGCCAGATGAAGAATCAGTCTGAAAGCCAGATCCCCCATTAAAACACGAACTTGGCTAGTGGGCCAGTTGAAGAATCAGTCTGAAGGCCAGATCCCCCATTAAAACATGAACTTGGCTAGAGGGCCAGATCCCCCATTAAAACATGAACTTGGCTAGTGGGCCAGATCCCCCATTAAAACATGAACTTGGCTAGAGGGCCAGTTGAAGAACCAGTCTGAAGGCCAGATCCCCCATTAAAACATGAACTTGGCTAGAGGGCCAGTTGAAGAATCAGTCTGAAGGCCAGATCCCCCATTAAAACATGAACTTGGCTAGAGGGCCAGTTGAAGAATCAGTCTGAAGGCCAGATCCCCCATTAAAACATGAACTTGGCTAGAGGGCCAGTTGAAGAATCAGTCTGAAGGCCAGATCCTCCATCTAAACATGAACTTGGCTAGAGGGCCAGATGAAGAATCAGTCTGAAGGCCAGATCCCCCATTAAAACATGAACTTGGCTAGTGGGCCAGTTGAAGAATCAGTCTGAAGGCCAGATCCCCCATTAAAACACGAACTTGGCTAGTGGGCCAGTTGAAGAATCAGTCTGAAGGCCAGATCCCCCATTAAAACATGAACTTAGCTAGAGGGCCAGATCCCCCATTAAAACATGAACTTGGCTAGAGGGCCAGATCCCCCATTAAAACATGAACTTGGCTAGAGGGCCAGATCCCCCATTAAAACATGAACTTGGCTAGAGGGCCAGATCCCCCATTAAAACATGAACTTGGCTAGTGGGCCAGTTGAAGAATCAGTCTGAAGGCCAGATCCCCCATTAAAACACGAACTTGGCTAGAGGGCCAGATCCCCCATTAAAACATGAACTTGGCTAGAGGGCCAGATCCCCCATTAAAACATGAACTTGGCTAGTGGGCCAGTTGAAGAATCAGTCCGAAGGCCAGATCCCCCATTAAAACATGAACTTGGCTAGAGGGCCAGATCCCCCATTAAACATGAACTTGGCTAGAGGGCCAGATCCCCCATTAAACATGAACTTGGCTAGTGGGCCAGATCCCCCATTAAAACATGAACTTGGCTAGAGGGCCAGATCATCCATTAACACATGAACTTGGCTAGAGGGCCAGATCCCCCATTAAAACATGAACTTGGCTAGAGGGCCAGTTGAAGAATCAGAGAATACATAGGCTGCATCCCAAATAGCACCATATTCCCTATCCAGTGCAATATTTTTGACCAGGGCCCATAGCTGTACATAGGGAATAGGGTTCCATTTGGGACATATCTGTGCATTTCAGAGCTACATAAACACTGCATTTAAATACGACAGGGACAGAACCGGTCTTTGTGGACCCATGGATGGGTCGAAGGACTTCTGTTGCAGAAGAGAATATAGACTACACCTCAGTTCTCCCTATCTAATACTGTAAGGGCGTGCTCACAAGCGCTGATGGGACCATTCACCTGATCGAGATGAGAGCAGTAGAAGTGTATTTTATCAAGAGTAAAATACCTGAGTCTATCTCCCAGGTAACAAGCCTCAATGTGTTTTATATACCTGAGCCTATCTCCCAGGTAACAAGCCTTAATGTGTTTTAAATACCTGAGCCTATCTCCCAGGTAACAAGCCTCAATGTGTTTTATATACCTGAGCCTAACTCCCAGGTAACAAGCCTCAATGTGTTTTAAATACCTGAGCCTAACTCCCAGGTAACAAGCCTCAATGTGTTTTAAATACCTGAGCCTATCTCCCAGGTAACAAGCCTCAATGTGTTTTAAATACCTGAGCCTAACTCCCAGGTAACAAGCCTCAATCTGTTTTAAATACCTGAGCCTATCTCCCAGGTAACAAGCCTCAATGTGTTTTAAATACCTGAGCCTAACTCCCAGGTAACAAGCCTTAATGTGTTTTAAATACCTGAGCCTATCTCTCAGGTAACAAGCCTCAATGTGTTTTAAATACCTCAAGCCTATCTCCTAGGTAACAAGCCACAATGTGTTTTAAATACCTCAAGCCTATCTCCCAGGTAACAAGCCTCAATGTGTTTTTAATACCTGAGCCTAACTCCCAGGTAACAAGCCACAATGTGTTTTAAGGGATCAAATCCCTTTAGCGGGATCGATTTGACAACATCCGGTGAAATGGCAGAGCACCAAATTCAAATTAAATTACTATAAATATTTAACTTGTAATACATAAAAATAAAGCTTAACTTCTTGTTAATCCAGCCACCGTGTCAGATTTCAAAAAGGCTTTACAGCGAAAGCAAACCATGCGATTATCTGAGGACAGCACCCCGCATACAAATGCATGACAAACATTTTTCAACCAGGGAGGTGCAACACGAAAGTCAGAAATAACAACATTATTCATGCCTTACCTTTGAAGATCTTCTTCTGTTGGCACTCCAATATGTCCCAGAAACATCAAATGTTCCTTTTGTTCGATAAATTCCTTCTTTATATCCCCAAAATGTCAATTTATTTGGTGCGTTTGATTCAGAAAATACACCGGTTCCAATTCACCCTCATGACTACAAATGATCTAATAAGTTACCTGTAAACTGGATCCAAACATTTCAAACACCTTTCTAATCCATCCTTAGGTATCCTAAAACGTAAATAATCGATAAAATTTAAGACGAAATATACTGTGTTCAATAGCGGATAAAATCAAAGTGGAGCGAGCTACAGGTCGCGCCCCAAACAAAAGAGTCCACTCTCATTCTGAATAGCCGTACTTCTTCATTTCTCAAAGAAAAAACATCAACCAATTTCTAAAGACTGTTGACATCTAGTGGAAGCCATAGGAACTGCAACCAGGTGCCTCATAAATCTAGTTTACCATAGAAAACCAATAGAAAACAGGTTTCGCCTGCCAAATAAGTTATGTTATACTCACAGACATTATTTTAACAGTTTTAGAAACTTTAGAGTGTTTTCTATCCAAATCTACTAATAATATGCATATCCTAGCTTCTGGGCCTGAGTAACAGGCAGTTTACTTTGGGCATGCTTTTCATCCGGACATGAAAATACCGCCCCCTAGCCTAAAGATATAAACCTGAGCCTAACTCCGAGGTAACAATCCTCAATGTGTTTTCCTAACATGTCGTCATCACTGTAATAATCAGATTGTATCCTCTCCTTCGGTGCCATGTTTAGTGCTACTTTTCAACACCACAACACTTACTGAGGTACTCCCTTCATACAAAGCTATTTGGCCCCTTAGGGCCACCGTACCCCCCCAAACTCAGCGCACATACTAAAACATACTGTACAACTATTGTTACCTTCCATTTCGTTATGTAACGTTACTCCTACGATCTTAGGAGAAGAAAAAGGTGGTATCAAGAACCCAAAAGGGTTCTTCGGCTGTTCCCATTGGACAACCCTTTGAAGAACCCGTTTTGGTCGCAGGTAGAACCCTGTTCCACAGAGGGTTTAACATGGAACACAAAAGAGTTCTTCCTGGAACCAAAAAGGGGTTCTCCTATGGGGACAGCCGTATAACCCTTTTGGAGTGTAGTGGTATAGATACAAATGCAGGTAATGTGAAAGCGTACACATGCTGACAATCATAGAATTGCTAGTGTGTTTACGGCTCACAACTGCCTCTCCTCAGTAGGATCACCATAAGAGGATTGTTTTTTCTCAGTGAGAGTAAGTCTGCCTCAACACAAATCTGCCCGGAGTCAAACCCATCTTCTTCACAACAACACGTTCATGCTACGAACGTATCGGTCGCTGTGTGACGTGATTAGGTTGGATAACCACAGGATAACCACTGAATCATATCCCAGAAATCCTTAGTTGATATCCAGTGAGAGAGATCAGTCTGAACATAGAGTATCAACCCTTAGACAATAACACAACCCCTTCCTCAGTCTGAACATAGACTATCAACCCTTAGACAATAACACAACCCCCTTCCTCAGTCTGAACATAGACTATCAACCCTTAGACAATAACACAACCCCCTTCCTCAGTCTGAACATAGACTATCAACCCTTAGACAATAACACAACCCCCTTCCTCAGTCTGAACATAGACTATCAACCCTTAGACAATAACACAACCCCTTCCTCAGTCTGAACATAGACTATCAACCCTTAGACAATAACACAACCCACGGCCTCAGTCTGAACATAGACTATCAACCCTTAGACAATAACACAACCCCCTTCCTCAGTCTGAACATAGACTATCAACCCTTAGACAATAACACAACCCCCTTCCTCAGTCTGAACATAGACTATCAACCCTTAGACAATAACACAACCCCCTTCCTCAGTCTGAACATAGACTATCAATCCTTAGACAATAACACAACCCCCTTCCTCAGTCTGAACATAGAGTATCAACCCTTAGACAATAACACAACCCCCTTCCTCAGTCTGAACATAGACTATCAACCCTTAGACAATAACACAACCCACTTACTCAGTCTGAACATAAACTATCAACCCTTAGACAATAACACAACCCCCTTCCTCAGTCTGAACATAGACTATCAACCCTTAGACAATAACACAACCCACTTACTCAGTCTGAACATAAACTATCAACCCTTAGACAATAACACAACCCCCTTACTCAGTCTGAACATAAACTATCAACCCTTAGACAATAACACAACCCCCTTCCTCAGTCTGAACATAGACTATCAACCCTTAGACAATAACACAACCCACGGCCTCAGTCTGAACATAGACTATCAACCCTTAGACAATAACAGTACCACATACATCAGTCTGAACATAGACTATCAACCCTTAGACAATAACACCACCCCCTCATCAGTCTGCTGCAGTCTGGACTGTGTTGTTCCTCCCCTCAGTCTCATGGTTGTGATAGTGACCTGGTCCAGATGCATTCATAGAGCTGGGCTTCAGCAGCCTGTTGATGATGTCACCACACGTCTTCTTGTACTGGTTACGGAGCAGGGAGTAGACGAAGGGGTCGCAGGCCGCCTTGCTGTAGGCCAAGCACTTGGAGACCACTGCCCAGTGGTGGTCGATAGGCACGGACGGAAATAACTCCACGATCCTATACAGGATCGGGAAAGAGGGATGGGAGAGAGAGAGAGAGAGAGAGAGAGAGAGGGGGAGAGAGAGAGAGAGGGGAGGAGAGTGAGAGAGACAGACAGACAGAGAGACAGAGAGAGAGACAGAGAGACAGAGACGTAAATATAAGACATGCCTTTCTACTTGTCATCCCACAACTAGGGAAGAGGTCAGAATTCAAAGCAGACATTTAGTTCTGTTGTTTGTTACATAATACATATTATTCAATTCATGATAATGTACTGACAGGACAGGTAAAGATTCATTCATTATTAAAATACTTAGTGCTTGATTAATTCCATAACGCAGAACATCTGCATTGTAGCACGGTTGAAATTTAAAGGACATTTAACTTCTGCGATATGGACTGAATCGAGCCCTTTGAATATAGCCCTTTGAATATAGCCCTTTGAATCGAGCCCTTTGAATCGAGCCCTTTGAATCGAGCCCTTTGAATCGAGCCCTTTGAATCGAGCCCTTTGAATCGAGCCCTTTGAATCGAGCCCTTTGAATCGAGCCCTTTGAATCGAGCCCTTTGAATCGAGCCCTTTGAATCGAGCCCTTAGATACGTATCTTCCATTTGAAGATGCCTGGGTATATTGTGCCTTTCTGTTGTCCTGAAAGTCAACAGTGCAGTAAGTTACCAAAACATAGCAGGGATATGGCAGGTGTTTTCAACTCTCTAGAGACCGCAGGAGCGGTAGATATACTCTTAATGATCGACTATGAAAAGCCAACTGACATTTACTCCTGAGGTGCTGACTTGCTGCACCCTCGACAACTACTGTGATTATTATTATTTGACCATGCTGGTCATTTATGAACATTTGAACATCTTGACCATGTTCTGTTATAATCTCCATCCAGCACAGCCTGAAGAGGACTGGCCACCCCTCATAGCCTGGTTCCTCTCTAGGTTTCTTCCTAGGTTTTGGCCTTTCTAGGGAGTTTTTCCTAGCCACCGTGCTTCTACACCTGCATTGCTTGCTGTTTGGGGTTTTAGGCTGGGTTTCTGTACAGCACTTTGAGATATCAGCTGATGTATGAAGGGCTTTATAAATACATTTGATTTGATTTGATACGTTACTGTAGACCAAATTAACGTGCACTATCAAATGTAGCTTGCTGTCAAGTACCAAAACAAATGTTTCTATTGATTTATGAGCCTGTCTTCCATCCACCCTGGGAATCCATTTCCTCATTTTCCATCTAAAACACTTCCAGCACAGCAGAATTCAACTTCCCCTTGTTATTATGGCTGGCAGGTGGTATAGATCCTGTTGATCCTTGTTATTATGGCTGGCAGGTGGTATAGATCCTGTTGATCCTTGTTATCATGGCTGGCAGGTGGTATAGATCCTGTTGATCCTTGTTATCATGGCTGGCAGGTGGTATAGATCCTGTTGATCCTTGTTATCATGGCTGGCAGGTGGTATAGATCCTGTTGATCCTTGTTATCATGGCTGGCAGGTGGTATAGATCCTGTTGATCCTTGTTATCATGGCTGGCAGGTGGTATAGATCCTGTTGATCCTTGTTATCATGGCTGGCAGGTGGTATAGATCCTGTTGATCCTTGTTATTATGGCTGGCAGGTGGTATAGATCCTGTTGATCCTTGTTATTATGGCTGGCAGGTGGTATAGATCCTGTTGATCCTTGTTATTATGGCTGGCAGGTGGTATAGATCCTGTTGATCCTTGTTATTATGGCTGGCAGGTGGTATAGATCCTGTTGATCCTTGTTATTATGGCTGGCAGGTGGTATAGATCCTGTTGATCCTTGTTATCATGGCTGGCAGGTGGTATAGATCCTGTTGATCCTTGTTATTATGGCTGGCAGGTGGTATAGATCCTGTTGATCCTTGTTATTATGGCTGGCAGGTGGTATAGATCCTGTTGATCCTTGTTATCATGGCTGGCAGGTGGTATAGATCCTGTTGATCCTTGTTATTATGGCTGGCAGGTGGTATAGATCCTGTTGATCCTTGTTATCATGGCTGGCAGGTGGTATAGATCCTGTTGATCCTTGTTATCATGGCTGGCAGGTGGTATAGATCCTGTTGATCCTTGTTATTATGGCTGGCAGGTGGTATAGATCCTGTTGATCCTTGTTATTATGGCTGGCAGGTGGTATAGATCCTGTTGATCCTTGTTATTATGGCTGGCAGGTGGTATAGATCCTGTTGATCCTTGTTATTATGGCTGGCAGGTGGTATAGATCCTGTTGATCCTTGTTATCATGGCTGGCAGGTGGTATAGATCCTGTTGATCCTTGTTATTATGGCTGGCAGGTGGTATAGATCCTGTTGATCCTTGTTATTATGGCTGGCAGGTGGTATAGATCCTGTTGATCCTTGTTATTATGGCTGGCAGGTGGTATAGATCCTGTTGATCCTTGTTATCATGGCTGGCAGGTGGTATAGATCCTGTTGATCCTTGTTATTATGGCTGGCAGGTGGTATAGATCCTGTTGATCCTTGTTATCATGGCTGGCAGGTGGTATAGATCCTGTTGATCCTTGTTATTATGGCTGGCAGGTGGTATAGATCCTGTTGATCCTTGTTATTATGGCTGGCAGGTGGTATAGATCCTGTTGATCCTTGTTATCATGGCTGGCAGGTGGTATAGATCCTGTTGATCCTTGTTATTATGGCTGGCAGGTGGTATAGATCCTGTTGATCCTTGTTATTATGGCTGGCAGGTGGTATAGATCCTGTTGATCCTTGTTATTATGGCTGGCAGGTGGTATAGATCCTGTTGATCCTTGTTATCATGGCTGGCAGGTGGTATAGATCCTGTTGATCCTTGTTATTATGGCTGGCAGGTGGTATAGATCCTGTTGATCCTTGTTATTATGGCTGGCAGGTGGTATAGATCCTGTTGATCCTTGTTATTATGGCTGGCAGGTGGTATAGATCCTGTTGATCCTTGTTATTATGGCTGGCAGGTGGTATAGATCCTGTTGATCCTTGTTATTATGGCTGGCAGGTGGTATAGATCCTGTTGATCCTTGTTATCATGGCTGGCAGGTGGTATAGATCCTGTTGATCCTTGTTATTATGGCTGGCAGGTGGTATAGATCCTGTTGATCCTTGTTATTATGGCTGGCAGGTGGTATAGATCCTGTTGATCCTTGTTATCATGGCTGGCAGGTGGTATAGATCCTGTTGATCCTTGTTATTATGGCTGGCAGGTGGTATAGATCCTGTTGATCCTTGTTATCATGGCTGGCAGGTGGTATAGATCCTGTTGATCCTTGTTATTATGGCTGGCAGGTGGTATAGATCCTGTTGATCCTTGTTATCATGGCTGGCAGGTGGTATAGATCCTGTTGATCCTTGTTATTATGGCTGGCAGGTGGTATAGATCCTGTTGATCCTTGTTATTATGGCTGGCAGGTGGTATAGATCCTGTTGATCCTTGTTATTATGGCTGGCAGGTGGTATAGATCCTGTTGATCCTTGTTATCATGGCTGGCAGGTGGTATAGATCCTGTTGATCCTTGTTATTATGGCTGGCAGGTGGTATAGATCCTGTTGATCCTTGTTATCATGGCTGGCAGGTGGTATAGATCCTGTTGATCCTTGTTATTATGGCTGGCAGGTGGTATAGATCCTGTTGATCCTTGTTATTATGGCTGGCAGGTGGTATAGATCCTGTTGATCCTTGTTATCATGGCTGGCAGGTGGTATAGATCCTGTTGATCCTTGTTATTATGGCTGGCAGGTGGTATAGATCCTGTTGATCCTTGTTATTATGGCTGGCAGGTGGTATAGATCCTGTTGATCCTTGTTATTATGGCTGGCAGGTGGTATAGATCCTGTTGATCCTTGTTATCATGGCTGGCAGGTGGTATAGATCCTGTTGATCCTTGTTATTATGGCTGGCAGGTGGTATAGATCCTGTTGATCCTTGTTATTATGGCTGGCAGGTGGTATAGATCCTGTTGATCCTTGTTATTATGGCTGGCAGGTGGTATAGATCCTGTTGATCCTTGTTATTATGGCTGGCAGGTGGTATAGATCCTGTTGATCCTTGTTATTATGGCTGGCAGGTGGTATAGATCCTGTTGATCCTTGTTATTATGGCTGGCAGGTGGTATAGATCCTGTTGATCCTTGTTATTATGGCTGGCAGGTGGTATAGATCCTGTTGATCCTTGTTATTATGGCTGGCAGGTGGTATAGATCCTGTTGATCCTTGTTATTATGGCTGGCAGGTGGTATAGATCCTGTTGATCCTTGTTATTATGGCTGGCAGGTGGTATAGATCCTGTTGATCCTTGTTATTATGGCTGGCAGGTGGTATAGATCCTGTTGATCCTTGTTATTATGGCTGGCAGGTGGTATAGATCCTGTTGATCCTTGTTATTATGGCTGGCAGGTGGTATACAGTGAGGGAAAAAAGTATTTGATCCCCTGCTGATTTTGTACGTTTGCCCACTGACAAAGAAATGATCAGTCTATAATTTTAATGGTAGGTTTATTTGAACAGTGAGAGACAGAATATCAACAAAAAAATCCAGAAAAACGCATGTCAAAAATGTTATGAATTGATTTGCATTTTAATGAGGGAAATAAGTATTTGACCCCTCTGCAAAACATGACTTAGTACTTGGTGGCAAAACCCTTGTTGGCAATCACAGAGGTCAGACGTTTCTTGTAGTTGGCCACCAGGTTTGCACACATCTCAGGAGGGATTTTGTCCCACTCCTCTTTGCAGATCTTCTTCAAGTCATTAAGGTTTCGAGGCTGACGTTTGGCAACTCGAACCTTCAGCTCCCTACACAGATTTTCTATGGGATTAAGGTCTGGAGACTGGCTAGGTCACTCCAGGACCTTAATGTGCTTCTTCTTGAGCCACTCCTTTGTTGCCTTGGCCGTGTGTTTTGGGTCATTGTCATGCTGGAATACCCATCCACGACCCATTTTCAATACCCTGGCTGAGGGAAGGAGGTTTTCACCCAAGATTTGACGGTACATGGCCCCGTCCATCGTCCCTTTGATGCGGTGAAGTTGTCCTGTCCCTTTAGCAGAAAAACACCCCCAAAGCATAATGTTTCCACCTCCATGTTTGACGGTGGGGATGGTTTCTTGGGGTCATAGGCAGCATTCCTCCTCCTCCAAACACGGCAAGTTGGGTTGATGCCAAAGAACTCCATTTTGGTCTCATCTGACCACAACACGTTCACCCAGTTGTCCTCTGAATCATTCAGATGTTCATTGGCAAACTTCAGACGGGCATGTATATGTGCTTTCTTGAGCAGGGGGACCTTGCGGGCGCTGCAGGATTTCAGTCCTTCACGGCATAGTGTGTTACCAATTGTTTTCTTGATGACTATGGTCCCAGCTGCCTTGAGATCATTGACAAGATCCTCCTGTGTAGTTCTGGGCTGATTCCTCACCGTTCTCATGATCATTGCAACTCCACGAGGTGAGATCTTGCATGGAGCCCCAGGCTGAGGGAGATTGACAGTTCTTTTGTGTTTCTTCCATTTGCGAATAATCACAGAAACTGTTGTCACCTTCTCACCAAGCTGCTTGGCGATGGTCTTGTAGCCCATTCCAGCCTTGTGTAGGTCTACAATCTTGTCCCTGACATCCTTGGAGAGCTCTTTGGTCTTGGCCATGGTGGAGAGTTTGGAATCTGATTGATTGATTGCTTCTGTGGACAGGTATCTTTTATACAGGTAAGAAACTGAGATTAGGAGCACCCCCTTTAAGAGTGTGCTCCTAATCTCCGTTCGTTACCTGTATGAAAGACACCTGGGAGCCAGAAATCTTTCTGATTGAGAGGGGGTCAAATACTTATTTCCCTCATTAAAATGCAAATCAATTTATAACATTTTTGACATGCATTTTTCTGGATATTTTTGTTGGTATTCTGTCTCTCACTGTTCAAATAAACCTACCATTAAAATTATAGACTGATAATTTTTTTGTCAGTGGGCAAACGTACAAAATCAGCAGGGGATCAAATACTTTTTTCCCTCACTGTAGATCCTGTTGATCCTTGTTATTATGGCTGGCAGGTGGTATAGATCCTGTTGATCCTTGTTATTATGGCTGGCAGGTGGTATAGATCCTGTTGATCCTTGTTATTATGGCTGGCAGGTGGTATAGATCCTGTTGATCCTTGTTATTATGGCTGGCAGGTGGTATAGATCCTGTTGATCCTTGTTATTATGGCTGGCAGGTGGTATAGATCCTGTTGATCCTTGTTATTATGGCTGGCAGGTGGTATAGATCCTGTTGATCCTTGTTATTATGGCTGGCAGGTGGTATAGATCCTGTTGATCCTTGTTATTATGGCTGGCAGGTGGTATAGATCCTGTTGATCCTTGTTATTATGGCTGGCAGGTGGTATAGATCCTGTTGATCCTTGTTATTATGGCTGGCAGGTGGTATAGATCCTGTTGATCCTTGTTATTATGGCTGGCAGGTGGTATAGATCCTGTTGATCCTTGTTATTATGGCTGGCAGGTGGTATAGATCCTGTTGATCCTTGTTATTATGGCTGGCAGGTGGTATAGATCCTGTTGATCCTTGTTATTATGGCTGGCAGGTGGTATAGATCCTGTTGATCCTTGTTATTATGGCTGGCAGGTGGTATAGATCCTGTTGATCCTTGTTATTATGGCTGGCAGGTGGTATAGATCCTGTTGATCCTTGTTATTATGGCTGGCAGGTGGTATAGATCCTGTTGATCCTTGTTATTATGGCTGGCAGGTGGTATAGATCCTGTTGATCCTTGTTATTATTATCATCTAATGATCTCTTGTAAAGCCAAACTCTGTCAGGGAAATATAATCTACTATAATCTTGTAAAGATGTCAGCGACACATCACCTACTATACTCTTGTAAAGATGTCAGGGACACATCACCTACTATACTCTTGTAAAGATGTCAGGGACACATCACCTACTATACTCTTGTAAACATGTCAGGGACACATCACCTACTATACTCTTGTAAACATGTCAGGGACACATCACCTACTATACTCTTGTAAACATGTCAGGGACACATCACCTACTATACTCTTGTAAAGATGTCAGGGACACATCACCTACTATACTCTTGTAAACATGTCAGGGACACATCACCTACTATACTCTTGTAAAGATGTCAGGGACACATCACCTACTATACTCTTGTAAAGATGTCAGGGACACATCACCTACTATACTCTTGTAAAGATGTCAGGGACACATCACCTACTATACTCTTGTAAAGATGTCAGGAACACATCACCTACTATACTCTTGTAAAGATGTCAGGGACACATCACCTACTATACTCTTGTAAAGATGTCAGGGACACATCACCTACTATACTCTTGTAAAGATGTCAGGGACACATCACCTACTATACTCTTGTAAAGATGTCAGGGACACATCACCTACTATACTCTTGTATAGATGTCAGGGACACATCACCTACTATACTCTTGTAAAGATATCAGGGACACATCACCTACTATACTCTTGTAAAGATATCAGGGACACATCACCTACTATACTCTTGTAAAGATGTCAGGGACACATCACCTACTATACTCTTGTAAAGATATCAGGGACACATCGCCTACTATACTCTTGTAAAGATATCAGGGACACATCACCTACCATACTCTTGTAAAGATATCAGGGACACATCACCTACTATACTCTTGTAAAGATATCAGGGACACATCACCTACTATACTCTTGTAAAGATGTCAGGGACACATCACCTACTATACTCTTGTAAAGATATCAGGGACACATCACCTACTATACTCTTGTAAAGATGTCAGGGACACATCACCTACTATACTCTTGTAAAGATGTCAGGGACACATCACCTACTATACTCTTGTAAAGATGTCAGGGACACATCACCTACTATACTCTTGTAAAGATGTCAGGGACATATCCTCTACTATACTCTTGTAAACATGTCAGGGACACATCACCTACTATACTCTTGTAAACATGTCAGGGACACATCACCTACTATACTCTTGTAAAGATGTCAGGGACACATCACCTACTATACTCTTGTAAAGATGTCAGGGACACATCACCTACTATACTCTTGTAAAGATGTCAGGGACACATCACCTACTATACTCTTGTAAACATGTCAGGGACACATCACCTACTATACTCTTGTAAAGATGTCAGGGACACATCACCTACTATACTCTTGTAAAGATGTCAGGGACACATCACCTACTATACTCTTGTAAAGATGTCAGGGACACATCACCTACTATACTCTTGTAAAGATGTCAGGGACACATCACCTACTATACTCTTGTAAAGATGTCAGGGACACATCACCTACTATACTCTTGTAAAGATGGCAGGGACACATCACCTACTATACTCTTGTAAAGATATCAGGGACACATCACCTACTATACTCTTGTAAAGATGTCTCCCCTCCCCTCGTTCTACTTACCTGGTGATGACGTAGGGAGCAAAGCAGACCATGAACGTCCCGATGAAGGTACTGATCTTCCTGGTTGCTCTCTGTCTCCTCCTCTTCTGCTCCTCCAGACAGCGCTCTTGCACACTGATCAGGGAAATATGTGGTTACACTTTATTCAACAGTATCCCCGTGACATGAACACGATTATGTTGTTAGACCTAAAATTAGGTGTCATGAGGTGTCATGAGGTGACATGAGGTATCATTAGATGTGCTTAGTTGTCTTTAGTTTTCATGAGGCGTCATTAGGCGTCATTAGGCGTCATGAGGCGTCACTAGGCGTCACGAGGCGTCACGAGGCGTCATGAGGCGTCACTAGGCGTCACGAGGCGTCATGAGGCGTCATGAGGCGTCATTAGGCGTCATGAGGTGTCATGAGGTGCCATGGCTGGGGTTACTACATGTATATATAACCATTAACTATCTGTTACTACATGTATATATAACCATTAACTATCTGGGGTTACTACATGTATATATAACCATTAACTATCTGTTACTACATGTATATATAACCATTAACTATCTGGGGTTACTACATGTATATATAACCATTAACTATCTGGGGTTACTACATGTATATATAACCATTAACTATCTGTTACTACATGTATATATAACCATTAACTATCTGTTACTACATGTATATATAACCATTAACTATCTGTTACTACATGTATATATAACCATTAACTATCTGTTACTACATGTATATATAACCATTAACTATCTGGGGTTACTACATGTATATATAACCATTAACTATCTGGGGTTACTACATGTATATATAACCATTAACTATCTGTTACTACATGTATATATAACCATTAACTATCTGGGGTTACTACATGTATATATAACCATTAACTATCTGTTACTACATGTATATATAACCATTAACTATCTGTTACTACATGTATATATAACCATTAACTATCTGTTACTACATGTATATATAACCATTAACTATCTGTTACTACATCTATATATAACCATTAACTATCTGGGGTTACTACATGTATATATAACCATTAACTATCTGTTACTACATGTATATATAACCATTAACTATATGTTACTACATGTATATATAACCATTAACTATCTGTTACTACATGTATATATAACCATTAACTATCTGGGGTTACTACATGTATATATAACCATTAACTCTCTGGGGTTACTACATGTATATATAACCATTAACTATCTGTTACTACATGTATATATAACCATTAACTATCTGTTACTACATGTATATATAACCATTAACTATATGTTACTACATGTATATATAACCATTAACTATCTGTTACTACATGTATATATAACCATTAACTATCTGGGGTTACTACATGTATATATAACCATTAACTCTCTGGGGTTACTACATGTATATATAACCATTAACTATCTGTTACTACATGTATATATAACCATTAACTATCTCTTACTACATGTATATATAACCATTAACTATCTGTTACTACATGTATATATAACCATTAACTATCTGTTACTACATGTATATATAACCATTAACTATCTGTTACTACATGTATATATAACCATTAACTATCTGTTACTACATGTATATATAACCATTAACTATCTGTTACTACATGTATATATAACCATTAACTATCTGTTACTACATGTATATATAACCATTAACTATCTGGGGTTACTACATGTATATATAACCATTAACTATCTGTTACTACATCTATATATAACCATTAACTATCTGGGGTTACTACATGTATATATAACCATTAACTATCTGTTACTACATGTATATATAACCATTAACTATCTGTTACTACATGTATATATAACCATTAACTATCTGTTACTACATGTATATATAACCATTAACTATCTGGGGTTACTACATGTATATATAACCATTAACTATCTGGGGTTACTACATGTATATCTAACCATTAACTATCTGGGGTTACTACATGTATATATAACCATTAACTATCTGTTACTACATGTATATATAACCATTAACTATCTGGGGTTACTACATGTATATATAACCATTAACTATCTGTTACTACATGTATATATAACCATTAACTATCTGGGGTTACTACATGTATATATAACCATTAACTATCTGGGGTTACTACATGTATATATAACCATTAACTCTCTGGGGTTACTACATGTATATATAACCATTAACTATCTGGGGTTACTACATGTATATATAACCATTAACTATCTGTTACTACATGTATATATAACCATTAACTATCTCTTACTACATGTATATATAACCATTAACTATCTGTTACTACATGTATATATAACCATTAACTATCTGTTACTACATGTATATATAACCATTAACTATCTGTTACTACATGTATATATAACCATTAACTATCTGTTACTACATGTATATATAACCATTAACTATCTGTTACTACATGTATATATAACCATTAACTATCTGTTACTACATGTATATATAACCATTAACTATCTGTTACTACATGTATATATAACCATTAACTATCTGTTACTACATGTATATATAACCATTAACTATCTGTTACTACATGTATATATAACCATTAACTATCTGGGGTTACTACATGTATATATAACCATTAACTATCTGGGGTTACTACATGTATATCTAACCATTAACTATCTGGGGTTACTACATGTATATATAACCATTAACTATCTGGGGTTACTACATGTATATATAACCATTAACTATCTGTTACTACATGTATATATAACCATTAACTATCTGTTACTACATGTATATATAACCATTAACTATCTGTTACTACATGTATATATAACCATTAACTATCTGTTACTACATGTATATATAACCATTAACTATCTGTTACTACATGTATATATAACCATTAACTATCTGTTACTACATGTATATATAACCATTAACTATCTGGGGTTACTACATGTATATATAACCATTAACTATCTGGGGTTACTACATGTATATATAACCATTAACTATCTGTTACTACATGTATATATAACCATTAACTATCTGTTACTACATGTATATATAACCATTAACTATCTGTTACTACATGTATATATAACCATTAACTATCTGGGGTTACTACATGTATATATAACCATTAACTATCTGTTACTACATGTATATATAACCATTAACTATCTGTTACTACATGTATATATAACCATTAACTATCTGGGGTTACTACATGTATATATAACCATTAACTCTCTGGGGTTACTACATGTATATATAACCATTAACTATCTGTTACTACATGTATATATAACCATTAACTATCTGTTACTACATGTATATATAACCATTAACTATATGTTACTACATGTATATATAACCATTAACTATCTGTTACTACATGTATATATAACCATTAACTATCTGTTACTACATGTATATATAACCATTAACTATCTGGGGTTACTACATGTATATATAACCATTAACTATCTGTTACTACATGTATATATAACCATTAACTATCTGTTACTACATGTATATATAACCATTAACTATCTGTTACTACATGTATATATAACCATTAACTATCTGTTACTACATGTATATATAACCATTAACTATCTGTTACTACATGTATATATAACCATTAACTATCTGTTACTACATGTATATATAACCATTAACTATCTGGGGTTACTACATGTATATATAACCATTAACTATCTGTTACTACATCTATATATAACCATTAACTATCTGGGGTTACTACATGTATATATAACCATTAACTATCTGTTACTACATGTATATATAACCATTAACTATCTGTTACTACATGTATATATAACCATTAACTATCTGTTACTACATGTATATATAACCATTAACTATCTGTTACTACATGTATATATAACCATTAACTATCTCTTACTACATGTATATATAACCATTAACTATCTGTTACTACATGTATATATAACCATTAACTATCTGGGGTTACTACATGTATATATAACCATTAACTATCTGTTACTACATGTATATATAACCATTAACTATCTGGGGTTACTACATGTATATATAACCATTAACTATCTGTTACTACATGTATATATAACCATTAACTATCTGTTACTACATGTATATATAACCATTAACTATCTGTTACTACATGTATATATAACCATTAACTATCTGTTACTACATGTATATATAACCATTAACTATCTGTTACTACATGTATATATAACCATTAACTATCTGTTACTACATGTATATATAACCATTAACTATCTGTTACTACATGTATATATAACCATTAACTATCTGTTACTACATGTATATATAACCATTAACTATCTGTTACTACATGTATATATAACCATTAACTATCTGTTACTACATGTATATATAACCATTAACTATCTGTTACTACATGTATATATAACCATTAACTATCTGTTACTACATGTATATATAACCATTAACTATCTGTTACTACATGTATATATAACCATTAACTATCTGTTACTACATGTATATATAACCATTAACTATCTGGGGTTACTACATGTATATATAACCATTAACTATCTGTTACTACATCTATATATAACCATTAACTATCTGTTACTACATGTATATATAACCATTAACTATCTGTTACTACATGTATATATAACCATTAACTATCTGTTACTACATGTATATATAACCATTAACTATCTGTTACTACATGTATATATAACCATTAACTATCTGTTACTACATGTATATATAACCATTAACTATCTGGGGTTACTGCATGTAGAACATCATGGAATAGAACACAACAGAATAGAAAACAAAATATAACATAAGAGTAGAACACAATAGAATATAACACAATAGAACACAATAGAATATAACACAATAGAACACAATAGAATAACACAATAGAACACAATAGAACACAATAGAATAGAACACAATAGAACACAATAGAATAGAACACAATAGAACACAATAGAATAGAACACAATAGAACACAATAGAATAGAACACAATAGAATAGAACACAATAGAATAGAACACACTAGAACACATTAGAACACATTAGAACACAATAGAATAGAACACAATAGAATAGAACACAATAGAATAGAACACAATAGAACAAAATAGAACACATTAGAACACAATAGAATAGAACACAATAGAATAGAACACAATAGAATAGAACACAACACAATAGAACACAATAGAATAGAACACAATAGAATAGAACACAATAGAATAGAACACAATAGAACACATTAGAACACATTAGAATAGAACACAATAGAATAGAACACAATAGAATAGAACACAACACAATAGAACACAATAGAATAGAACACAATAGAATAGAACACAATAGAATAGAACACAATAGAACACAATAGAACACATTAGAACACAATAGAACACATTAGAATAGAACACAATAGAATAGAACACAATAGAGAACACAATAGAATATAACACAATAGAATAGAACACAATAGAACACAATAGAACACATTAGAACACAATAGAATAGAACACAATAGAACACAATAGAATAGAACACAATAGAACACAATAGAATAGAACACACTAGAACACAATAGAATATAACACAATATAATAGAACACAATAGAACACAATAGAACACATTAGAACACAACAGTATAGAGCACAATAGAACACAATAGAATAGAACACAGTAGAATAGAACACAATAGAACAGATTAGAACACAATAGAACAGTATAGAACACAATAGAACACAATAGACCACAGTAGAATAGAACACAATAGAACACAACAGTATAGAACACAAAATAATAGAATAAAGAAATGTCCCATGATGCACTGTTCTGGTTTGAACATGAAATGTAAACAACAGTGAGGCAGGTGCACAGAGGAAGACACAAGTCAAACACCTCCTCTTACCTTGGCTGAATATCCACAAGCAGCACTAAAGTCTGCATCGTGATCACGTCTATCCGTTTACAGTGGGACCTGGCCACCTTCAGCACCTTCAGGTAGGTGACGCACAGGACTAGAAACGACAGGAGAAAGGTGAGGGAGTGAAACACCACAGTGAAGATAACAAACGGGGTCTGACTGTTCTCCGTCGCGTCGGAGAGAGTGCAGGACGCGTAAAGCGGATGGTATCCCACCCACGAGAGACAAACCGCCGCCGTCGAAAAACACACGCAATGTATCCACGTGTAACCGAGCACGAGAGCTGCATCTCTATGTCGTATCCTAGAATGATACCTCAACGGAAACACGACAGCGATCCACCTGTCGACGCTCAGAGCGGCCACGCTCAACATCGAATTAGCCGTTAAAAAAGTCTCCGAGAAGCCGACGAACTGACAGAAGGCGTCACTCCCAGGCTGACCCTCGTTGACGAGACCCGCCAGAGTTAGAGGCATGTTGCAAACAGTCAGCAACAAGTTACAGAAAGTGAGGTTGAGGGTGAACACGCTGGGCACTTGCTTCCTGATCTCCGGGTTGTACAGAAAGCAGATCAGCACCACGGCGTTGGACAGCAACGACACGACTATAACGACGAGCATCAAGACGGAGAGAAACACTTCCACAGTGGCCATGGTGCGTGTCCCAGTCACTTATTATAAATCTGCCTTTTCGGTAACGATGATGTCCAGATCCAGCCACCGTATGTGGTTACAGAATAAAGGCATGGTGTTAGATGGAAGACATTCCCGGGTTAAATCCCTCTCCCGTGGAGCTCAACCATGTCTCTCCTCTGCCTCGTTGTCCTCGGACTTCTACTGCAGGAGCCAGCAGAGGGGATGGGGAAGTCCATCAAGTTGGGCGGATTCCAAACATAACGAGAGAGGACGAGACGCGCAGGAGAAATGTGAGCGAGTAAACTCCCCCATTTACGACTAAGTGCAAGGAAACGCCAGCTGTCAGGCGCTGTGCCAATACCCTCTGCAGTGGTGTTATCTTCTGTGATGCTGCGCTCTCAAGACAGCTCCCTTCACACTCTCTCTCTTCAGAATAGACTGAGTGGGAGGTAGATCTCTCTCTCTCTCTTCAGATTAGACTGAGTGGGAGGTAGATCTCTCTCTCTCTTCAGAATAGACTGAGTGGGAGGTAGATCTCTCTCTCTCTCTTCAGAATAGACTGAGTGGGAGGTAGATCTCTCTCTCTCTTCAGAATAGACTGAGTGGGAGGTAGATCTGTCTCTCTCTTCAGAATAGACTGAGTGGGAGGTAGATCTCTCTCTCTTCAGAATAGACTGAGTGGGAGGTAGATCTCTCTCTCTCTCTCTTCAGAATAGACTGAGTGGGAGGTAGATCTCTCTCTTTCTTCAGAATAGACTGAATGGGAGGTAGATCTCTCTCTCTCTTCAGAATAGACTGAGTGGGAGGTAGATCTCTCTCTCTCTCTCTTCAGAATAGACTGAGTGGGAGGTAGATCTCTCTCTCTCTCTTCAGAATAGACTGAGTGGGAGGTAGATCTCTCTCTCTCTCTCTTCAGAATAGACTGAGTGGGAGGTAGATCTCTCTCTCTTCAGAATAGACTGAGTGGGAGGTAGATCTCTCTCTCTCTCTTCAGAATAGACTGAGTGGGAGGTAGATCTCTCTCTCTCTTCAGAATAGACTGAGTGGGAGGTAGATCTGTCTCTCTCTTCAGAATAGACTGAGTGGGAGGTAGATCTCTCTCTCTTCAGAATAGACTGAGTGGGAGGTAGATCTCTCTCTCTCTTCAGAATAGACTGAGGGGGAGGTAGATCTCTCTCTCTCTCTCTTCAGAATAGACTGAGTGGGAGGTAGATCTCTCTCTCTCTCTCTTCAGAATAGACTGAGTGGGAAGTAGATCTCTCTCTCTCTCTCTTCAGAATAGACTGAGTGGGAGGTAGATCTCTCTCTCTCTTCAGAATAGACTGAGTGGGAGGCAGATCTCTCTCTCTCTCTCTTCAGAATAGACTGAGTGGGAGGTAGATCTCTCTCTCTCTCTCTTCAGAATAGACTGAGTGGGAGGTAGATCTCTCTCTTTCTTCAGAATAGACTGAATGGGAGGTAGATCTCTCTCTCTCTTCAGAAAAGACTGAGTGGGAGGTAGATCTCCTCTCTCTCTTTCTTCAGAATAGACTGAGTGGGAGGTAGATCTCTCTCTCTCTCTCTTCAGAATAGACTGAGTGGGAGGTAGATCTCTCTCTCTCTCTCTCTCTCTCTTCAGAATAGACTGAGTGGGAGGTAGATCTCTCTCTCTCTCTCCAGAATAGACTGAGTGGGAGGTAGATCTCTCTCTCTCTTCAGAATAGACTGAGTGGGAGGTAGATCTCTCTCTCTTCAGAATAGACTGAGTGGGAGGTAGATCTCTCTCTCTCTTCAGAATAGCCTGAGTGGGAGGTAGATCTCTCTCTCTCTCTCCAGAATAGACTGAGTGGGAGGTAGATCTCTCTCTCTCTCTCTCTTCAGAATAGACTGAGTGGGAGGTAGATCTCTCTCTCTCCAGAATAGACTGAGTGGGAGGTAGATCTCTCTCTCTCTCTCTCTTCAGAATAGACTGAGTGGGAGGTAGATCTCTCTCTCTTCAGAATAGACTGAGTGAGAGGCAGATCTCTCTCTCTCTTCAGAATAGCCTGAGTGGGAGGTAGATCTCTCTCTCTCTCTCTTCAGAATAGACTGAGTGGGAGGTAGATATCTCTCTCTCTCTCCCAGAATAGACTGAGTGGGAGGTAGATCTCTCTCACTCTCTCTTCAGAATAGACTGAGTGGGAGGTAGATCTCTCTCTCTTCAGAATAGACTGAATGGGAGGTAGATCTCTCTCTCTCTCTTCAGAATAGACTGAGTGGGAGGTAGATATCTCTCTCTCTCTCTTCAGAATAGACTGAGTGAGAGGTAGATCTCTCTCTCTCTTCAGAATAGACTGAGTGGGAGGTAGATCTCTCTCTCTCTCTTCAGAATAGACTGAGTGAGAGGTAGATCTCTCTCTCTCTTCAGAATAGACTGAATGGGAGGTAGATCTCTCTCTCTCTTCAGAATAGACTGAGTGGGAGGTAGATCTCTCTCTCTCTCTCTTCAGAATAGACTGAGTGGGAGGTATATCTCTCTCTCTCTCTTCAGAATAGACTGAGTGGGAGGTAGATCTCTCTCTCTCTCTCTTCAGAATAGACTGAATGGGAGGCAGATCTCTCTCTCTCTTCAGAATAGCCTGAGTGGGAGGTAGATCTCTCTCTCTCTCTCTTCAGAATAGACTGAGTGGGAGGTAGATATCTCTCTCTCTCTCCAGAATAGACTGAGTGGGAGGTAGATCTCTCTCACTCTCTCTTCAGAATAGACTGAGTGGGAGGTAGATCTCTCTCTCTTCAGAATAGACTGAATGGGAGGTAGATCTCTCTCTCTCTCTTCAGAATAGACTGAGTGAGAGGTAGATCTCTCTCTCTCTTCAGAATAGACTGAGTGGGAGGTAGATCTCTCTCTCTCTCTTCAGAATAGACTGAGTGAGAGGTAGATCTCTCTCTCTCTCTCTTCAGAATAGACTGAATGGGAGGTAGATCTCTCTCTCTCTTCAGAATAGACTGAGTGGGAGGTAGATCTCTCTCTCTCTCTCTTCAGAATAGACTGAGTGGGAGGTATATCTCTCTCTCTCTCTTCAGAATAGACTGAGTGGGAGGTAGATCTCTCTCTCTCTCTCTTCAGAATAGACTGAATGGGAGGTAGATCTCTCTCTCTCTTCAGAATAGACTGACTGGGAGGTAGATCTCTCTCTCTCTCTCTTCAGAATAGACTGAGTGGGAGGTAGATCTCTCTCTCTCTCTTCAGAATAGACTGAGTGGGAGGTAGATCTCTCTCTCTCTCTTCAGAATAGACTGAGTGGGAGGTAGATCTCTCTCTCTCTCTCTTCAGAATAGACTGAGTGGGAGGTAGATCTCTCTCTCTCTCTCTTCAGAATAGACTGAGTGGGAGGTAGATCTCTCTCTCTTCAGAATAGACTGAGTGGGAGGTAGATCTCTCTCTTCAGAATAGACTGAGTGAGAGGTAGATCTCTCTCTCTCTTCAGAATAGACTGAGTGGGAGGTAGATCTCTCTCTCTCTCTTCAGAATAGACTGAGTGGGAGGTAGATCTCTCTCTCTCTCTCTTCAGAATAGACTGAGTGGGAGGTAGATCTCTCTCTCTCTTCAGAATAGACTGAGTGAGAGGTAGATCTCTCTCTCTTCAGAATAGACTGAGTGGGAGGTAGATCTCTCTCTCTCTTCAGAATAGACTGAGTGGGAGGTAGATCTCTCTCTCTCTCTCTTCAGAATAGACTGAGTGGGAGGTAGATCTCTCTCTCTCTCTCTTCAGAATAGACTGAGTGGGAGGTAGATCTCTCTCTCTCTTCAGAATAGACTGAGTGGGAGGTAGATCTCTCTCTCTCTCTCTTCAGAATAGACTGAGTGGGAGGTAGATCTCTCTCTCTCTCTCTTCAGAATAGACTGAGTGGGAGGTAGATCTCTCTCTTTCTTCAGAATAGACTGAATGGGAGGTAGATCTCTCTCTCTCTTCAGAAAAGACTGAGTGGGAGGTAGATCTCCTCTCTCTCTTTCTTCAGAATAGACTGAGTGGGAGTTAGATCTCTCTCTCTCTCTCTTCAGAATAGACTGAGTGGGAGGTAGATCTCTCTCTCTCTCTCTCTCTTCAGAATAGACTGAGTGGGAGGTAGATCTCTCTCTCTCTCTCCAGAATAGACTGAGTGGGAGGTAGATCTCTCTCTCTCTTCAGAATAGACTGAGTGGGAGGTAGATCTCTCTCTCTTCAGAATAGACTGAGTGGGAGGTAGATCTCTCTCTCTCTTCAGAATAGCCTGAGTGGGAGGTAGATCTCTCTCTCTCTCTCCAGAATAGACTGAGTGGGAGGTAGATCTCTCTCTCTCTCTCTCTTCAGAATAGACTGAGTGGGAGGTAGATCTCTCTCTCTCCAGAATAGACTGAGTGGGAGGTAGATCTCTCTCTCTCTCTCTCTCTTCAGAATAGACTGAGTGGGAGGTAGATCTCTCTCTCTTCAGAATAGACTGAGTGAGAGGCAGATCTCTCTCTCTCTTCAGAATAGCCTGAGTGGGAGGTAGATCTCTCTCTCTCTCTCTTCAGAATAGACTGAGTGGGAGGTAGATATCTCTCTCTCTCTCCAGAATAGACTGAGTGGGAGGTAGATCTCTCTCACTCTCTCTTCAGAATAGACTGAGTGGGAGGTAGATCTCTCTCTCTTCAGAATAGACTGAATGGGAGGTAGATCTCTCTCTCTCTCTTCAGAATAGACTGAGTGGGAGGTAGATATCTCTCTCTCTCTCTTCAGAATAGACTGAGTGAGAGGTAGATCTCTCTCTCTCTTCAGAATAGACTGAGTGGGAGGTAGATCTCTCTCTCTCTCTTCAGAATAGACTGAGTGAGAGGTAGATCTCTCTCTCTCTCTCTTCAGAATAGACTGAATGGGAGGTAGATCTCTCTCTCTCTTCAGAATAGACTGAGTGGGAGGTAGATCTCTCTCTCTCTCTCTTCAGAATAGACTGAGTGGGAGGTATATCTCTCTCTCTCTCTTCAGAATAGACTGAGTGGGAGGTAGATCTCTCTCTCTCTCTCTTCAGAATAGACTGAATGGGAGGCAGATCTCTCTCTCTCTTCAGAATAGCCTGAGTGGGAGGTAGATCTCTCTCTCTCTCTCTTCAGAATAGACTGAGTGGGAGGTAGATATCTCTCTCTCTCTCCAGAATAGACTGAGTGGGAGGTAGATCTCTCTCACTCTCTCTTCAGAATAGACTGAGTGGGAGGTAGATCTCTCTCTCTTCAGAATAGACTGAATGGGAGGTAGATCT
Organism: Salvelinus alpinus; assembly: GCF_045679555.1. Lineage (NCBI taxonomy): Eukaryota > Metazoa > Chordata > Actinopteri > Salmoniformes > Salmonidae > Salvelinus > Salvelinus alpinus. The sequence continues at coordinate 103,385,226 of NC_092088.1, forward strand.
CTCTCTCTCTCTTCAGAATAGACTGAGTGAGAGGTAGATCTCTCTCTCTCTTCAGAATAGACTGAGTGGGAGGTAGATCTCTCTCTCTCTCTTCAGAATAGACTGAGTGAGAGGTAGATCTCTCTCTCTCTCTCTTCAGAATAGACTGAATGGGAGGTAGATCTCTCTCTCTCTTCAGAATAGACTGAGTGGGAGGTAGATCTCTCTCTCTCTCTCTTCAGAATAGACTGAGTGGGAGGTATATCTCTCTCTCTCTCTTCAGAATAGACTGAGTGGGAGGTAGATCTCTCTCTCTCTCTCTTCAGAATAGACTGAATGGGAGGTAGATCTCTCTCTCTCTTCAGAATAGACTGACTGGGAGGTAGATCTCTCTCTCTCTCTCTTCAGAATAGACTGAGTGGGAGGTAGATCTCTCTCTCTCTCTTCAGAATAGACTGAGTGGGAGGTAGATCTCTCTCTCTCTCTTCAGAATAGACTGAGTGGGAGGTAGATCTCTCTCTCTCTCTCTTCAGAATAGACTGAGTGGGAGGTAGATCTCTCTCTCTCTCTCTTCAGAATAGACTGAGTGGGAGGTAGATCTCTCTCTCTTCAGAATAGACTGAGTGGGAGGTAGATCTCTCTCTTCAGAATAGACTGAGTGAGAGGTAGATCTCTCTCTCTCTTCAGAATAGACTGAGTGGGAGGTAGATCTCTCTCTCTCTTCAGAATAGACTGAGTGGGAGGTAGATCTCTCTCTCTCTCTCTTCAGAATAGACTGAGTGGGAGGTAGATCTCTCTCTCTCTTCAGAATAGACTGAGTGAGAGGTAGATCTCTCTCTCTTCAGAATAGACTGAGTGGGAGGTAGATCTCTCTCTCTCTTCAGAATAGACTGAGTGGGAGGTAGATCTCTCTCTCTCTCTCTTCAGAATAGACTGAGTGGGAGGTAGATCTCTCTCTCTCTCTCTTCAGAATAGACTGAGTGGGAGGTAGATCTCTCTCTCTCTTCAGAATAGACTGAGTGGGAGGTAGATCTCTCTCTCTCTTCAGAATAGACTGAGTGGGAGGTAGATCTCTCTCTCTTCAGAATAGACTGAGTGGGAGGTAGATCTCTCTCTCTCTCTTCAGAAGAGACTGAGTGGGAGGTAGATCTATCTCTCTCTCTCTTCAGAATAGACTGAGTAAGAGGTAGATCTCTCTCTCTCTCTTCAGAATTGACTGAGTGGGAGGTAGATCTCTCTCTCTCTCTTCAGAATTGACTGAGTGGGAGGTAGATCTCTCTCTCTCTCTTCAGAATAGACTGAGTGGGAGGTAGATCTCTCTCTCTCTCTTCAGAAGAGACTGAGTGGGAGGTAGATCTCTCTCTCTCTCTTCAGAAGAGACTGAGTGGGAGGTAGATCTATCTCTCTCTCTCTTCAGAATAGACTGAGTAAGAGGTAGATCTCTCTCTCTTCAGAATAGACTGAGTGGGAGGTAGATCTCTCTCTCTCTCTTCAGAATTGACTGAGTGGGAGGTAGATCTCTCTCTCTCTCTTCAGAATAGACTGAGTGGGAGGTAGATCTCTCTCTCTCTCTTCAGAATAGACTGAGTGGGAGGTAGATCTCTCTCTCTCTTCAGAATAGACTGAGTGGGAGGTAGATCTCTCTCTCTTCAGAATAGACTGAGTGGGAGGTAGATCTCTCTCTCTCTTCAGAATAGACTGAGTGGGAGGTAGATCTCTCTCTCTCTCTCTACAGAATAGACTGAGTGGGAGGTAGATCTCTCTCTCTCTCTCTTCAGAATAGACTGAGTGGGAGGTAGATCTCTCTCTCTCTCTCTACAGAATAGACTGAGTGGGAGGTAGATCTCTCTCTCTTCAGAATAGACTGAATGGGAGGTAGATCTCTCTCTCTCTCTCTACAGAATAGACTGAGTGGGAGGTAGATCTCTCTCTCTCTTCAGAATAGACTGAGTGGGAGGTAGATCTCTCTCTCTCTCTTCAGAATAGACTGAGTGGGAGGTAGATATCTCTCTCTCTCTCTTCAGAATACACTGAATGGGAGGTAGATCTCTCTCTCTCTTCAGAATAGACTGAGTGGGAGGTAGATCTCTCTCTCTCTTCAGAATAGACTGAGTGGGAGGTAGATCTCTCTCTCTCTTCAGAATAGACTGAGTGGGAGGTAGATCTCTCTCTCTCTTCAGAATAGACTGAGTGGGAGGTAGATCTCTCTCTCTTCAGAATAGACTGAGTGGGAGGTAGATATCTCTCTCTCTCTCTTCAGAATAGACTGAATGGGAGGTAGATCTCTCTCTCTTCAGAATAGACTGAGTGGGAGGTAGATCTCTCTCTCTCTTCAGAATAGACTGAGTGGGAGGTAGATCTCTCTCTCTCTCTTCAGAATAGACTGAGTGGGAAGTAGATCTCTCTCTCTTCAGAATAGACTGAGTGGGAGGTAGATATCTCTCTCTCTCTCTTCAGAATAGACTGAATGGGAGGTAGATCTCTCTCTCTTCAGAATAGACTGAGTGGGAAGTAGATCTCTCTCTCTCTTCAGAATAGACTGAGTGGGAGGTAGATCTCTCTCTCTCTCTTCAGAATAGACTGAGTGGGAGGTAGATCTCTCTCTCTCTCTTCAGAATAGACTGAGTGGGAGGTAGATCTCTCTCTCTCTCTTCAGAATAGACTGAGTGGGAGGTAGATCTCTCTCTCTCTCTTCAGAATAGACTGAGTGGGAGGTAGATCTCTCTCTCTCTTCAGAATAGACTGAATGGGAGGTAGATCTCCTCTCTCTCACACAGACATTAAGGCTACGGACAACGCTGTGTTCTACTCCCTTCACAGAACAGCGCAAACTGGCTCTAACCAGAATAGAAAGAGGAGTGGGAGGCCCCGGTGCACAACTGAGCAAGAGGACAAGTACATTAGAGTGTCTAGTTTGAGAAACAGACGATTCACCTGCAAAACACCAGTCTCAGCGTCAACAGTGAAGAGGCGTCTCCAGGATGCTGACCTTCTAGGCAGAGTTGCAAAGAAAACACTGGACAGAGGAACTCTGCCTAGAAGGCCAGCATCCCGGAGACGCCTCTTCACTGTTGACGCTGAGACTGGTGTTTTGCAGGAACTATTTAATGAGGCTGCCAGTTGAAGACTTGTTTACGCTGTTCTGTGACGGGAGTAGTACACAGCGCTGTACTAGATCTTCAGTTTCTTAGCAGTTTCTCACATGGAATAGCCTTCATTTCTCAGAACAAGAATAGACTGACGAGTTTCAGAATAAATGTATTTGTTTCTGGCCATTTTGAGCCTGTAAACGAACCCACAAATGCTGATGCTCCAGATACTCAACTAGTCTAAAGAAGGCCAATTGCATTGCGTTTTAATTAGCACAACAGTTTTCAGCTGTGCTAACATAATTGCAAAAGGGTTAAAATTATAAACTTGGATTAGCTAACACAACGTGCCATTGGAACACAGGAGTGATGGTTACTGATAATGGGCCTCTGTATGCCTATGTAGATATTCCATAAAAAATCAGCAGATTCCAGCTACAATAGTCATTTACAACATTAACAATGTCTACACTGTATTTCTGATCAATTTGATGTCAATGTAATGGACCAAAAAATGTTGCTTTTCTTTCAAAAACAAGGACATTTCTAAGTGACCCCAAACTTTGGAACGGCAGGGTACATACACTGAGTGGACAAAACATTAGGAACGCCTGCTCTTCCCATGACAGACTGACCAGGTGAATCCCGATGAGAGCTATGATCCCTCATTGATTTCACCTCCACTTCCATCAGTGTAGATGAAGGGAAGGAGACAATGCCAGTCAGAGGGTGAACGGGCAAGTCAAAAGTTTTAAGTGGCTTTGAACGGGGTTATGGTAGAAGGTGCCCAGGAGCACCGATTTGAGTCAAGAACTGCAACGCTGCTGGGTTTTTCATGCTCAACAGTTTCCCCCGTGTGTATCAAGAATGGTCCACCACCCAAAGGACATCCAGCCAAATTGACACAACTGTGGGAAGCATTGGAGTCAACATGTGCCAGCATCCCTGTGGAACGCTTTCGACACCTTGTAGAGTCCATGCCCCCTTGTAGAGTCTATTCCCCCTTGTAGAGTCCATGACCCCTTGTAGAGTCCATGACCCCTTGTAGAGTCCATGACCCCTTGTAGAGTCCATGCCCCCTTGTAGAGTCCATGCCCCCTTGTAGAGTCCATGCCCCCTTGTAGAGTCCATGCCCCCTTGTAGAGTCCATGCCCCCTTGTAGAGTCTATGCCCCCTTGTAGAGTCCATGACCCCTTGTAGAGTCCATGACCCCTTGTAGAGTCCATGCCCCCTTGTAGAGTCCATGCCCCCTTGTAGAGTCCATGCCCCCTTGTAGAGTCCATGCCCCCTTGTAGAGTCCATGCCCCCTTGTAGAGTCTATGCCCCCTTGTAGAGTCCATGCCCCCTTGTAGAGTCCATGCCCCCTTGTAGAGTCTATGCCCCCTTGTAGAGTCCATGCCCCCTTGTAGAGTCCATGCCCCCTTGTAGAGTCCATGCCCCCTTGTAGAGTCCATGCCCCCTTGTAGAGTCCATGCCCCCTTGTAGAGTCCATGCCCCCTTGTAGAGTCCATGCCCCCTTGTAGAGTCTATGCCCCCTTGTAGAGTCCATGCCCCCTTGTAGAGTCCATGCCCCCTTGTAGAGTCTATGCCCCCTTGTAGAGTCCATGCCCCCTTGTAGAGTCCATGCCCCCTTGTAGAGTCCATGCCCCCTTGTAGAGTCTATGCCCCCTTGTAGAGTCTATGCCCCCTTGTAGAGTCCATGCCCCCTTGTAGAGTCCATGCCCCCTTGTAGAGTCTATGCCCCCTTGTAGAGTCCATGCCCCCTTGTAGAGTCCATGCCCCCTTGTAGAGTCCATGCCCCCTTGTAGAGTCCATGCCCCCTTGTAGAGTCCATGCCCCCTTGTAGAGTCTATGCCCCCTTGTAGAGTCCATGCCCCCTTGTAGAGTCCATGCCCCCTTGTAGAGTCTATGCCCCCTTGTAGAGTCTATGCCCCCTTGTAGAGTCTATGCCCCCTTGTAGAGTCCATGCCCCCTTGTAGAGTCTATGCCCCCTTGTAGAGTCTATGCCCCCTTGTAGAGTCTATGCCCCCTTGTAGAGTCTATGCCCCCTTGTAGAGTCTAAGCCCCCTTGTAGAGTCTATGCCCCCTTGTAGAGTCTATGCCCCCTTGTAGAGTCTATGCCCCCTTGTAGAGTCTATGCCCCCTTGTAGAGTCTATGCCCCCTTGTAGAGTCTATGCCCCCTTGTAGAGTCTATGCCCCCTTGTAGAGTCTAAGCCCCGACGAAATAAGGCTGTTCTGAGGGCAAAAGGGGGTGCAACTCAGTGTATATACAGTGGGGAGAACAAGTATTTGATACACTGCCGATTTTGCAGGTTTTCCTACTTACAAAGCATGTAGAGGTCTGTCATTTTTATCATAGGTACACTTCAACTGTGAGAGACGGAGTCTAAAACAAAAATCCAGAAAATCACATTGTATGATTTTTAAGTAATTAATTTGCATTTTATTGCATGACATAAGTATTTGATCACCTACCAACCAGTAAGAATTCCGGCTCTCACAGACCTGTTAGTTTTTCTTTAAGAAGCCCTCCTGTTCTCCACTCATTACCTGTATTAACTGCACCTGTTTGAACTCGTTACCTGTATAAAAGACACCTGTCCACACACTCAATCAAACAGACTCCAACCTCTCCACAATGGCCAAGACCAGAGAGCTGTGTAAGGACATCAGGGATAAATTGTAGACCTGTACAAGGCTGGGATGGGCTACAGGACAATAGGCAAGCAGCTTGGTGAGAAGGCAACAACTGTTGGCACAATTATTAGAAAATGGAAGAAGTTCAAGATGACGGTCAATCACCCTCGGTCTGGGGCTCCATGCAAGATCTCACCTCGTGGGGCATCAATGATCATGAGGAATGTGAGGGATCAGCCCAGAACTACACGGCAGGACCTGGTCAATGACCTGAAGAGAGCTGGGACCACAGTCTCAAAGAAAACCATTAGTAACACACTACGCCGTCATGGATTAAAATCCTGCAGCGCACGCAAGGTCCCCCTGCTCAAGCCAGCGCATGTCCAGGCCCGTCTGAAGTTTGCCAATGACCATCTGGATGATCCAGAGGAGGAATGGGAGAAGGTCATGTGGTCTGATGAGACAAAAATAGAGCTTTTTGCTCTAAACTCCACTCGCCGTGTTTGGAGGAATAGAAGGATGAGTACAACCCCAAGAACACCATCCCAACCGTGAAGCATGGAGGTGGAAACATCATTCTTTGGGGATGCTTTTCTGCAAAGGGGACAGGACGACTGCACCGTATTGAGGGGAGGATGGATGGGGCCATGTATCGCGAGATCTTGGCCAACAACCTCCTTCCCTCAGTAAGAGCATTGAAGATGGGTCGTGGCTGGGTCTTCCAGCATGACAACGACACGAAGCACACAGCCATGGCAACTAAGGAGTGGCTCCGTAAGAAGCATCTCAAGGTCCTGGAGTGGCCTAGCCAGTCTCCAGACCTGAACCCAATAGAAAATCTTTGGAGGGAGCTGAAAGTCCGTATTGCCCAACGACAGCCCCGAAACCTGAAGGATCTGGAGAAGATCTGTAGGGAGGAGTGGGCCAAAATCCCTGCTGCAGTGTGTGCAAACCTAGTCAAGAACTACAGGAAACGTATGATCTCTGTAATTGCAAACAAAGGTTTCTGTACCAAATATTAAGTTCTGCTTTTCTGATGTATCAAATACTTATGTCATGCAATAAAATGCAAATGAATTACTTAAAAATCATACAATGTGATTTTCTGGATTTTTGTTTTAGATTCCGTCTCTCATAGTTGAAGTGTACCTATGATAAAAATTACAGACCTCTACATGCTTTGTAAGTAGGAAAACCTGCAAAATCGTCAGTGTATCAAATACTTGTTCTCCCCACTGTATGTACTGTATTATATGGGCTATATATCATATAGGGAAATATCTGAAAGGCCGTCAATGGTTTAAATTCAATGCTGATATTCTGTAGGTTGAATTATCAAGCTTTCCTTTTACCCCAGAGGTTATTAATCCTGAGCCAGGAGGCTCATTGTTGATCAAATTGGTCGAATACTAATCCTAGACAAATGACTAAATACTATCCACTGTCCCCTAACGACCTGTAACAATCAGCTTGGATCACAAACTATGCTACCATTCAAGGAAACACTATCTTCCTATGAGAGTGACCGAAGCAAGACAGACACAATGAATACAGGGACCAAAAGAAGCATACATTATCATTGTCACGACTTTCCGCCGAAGTCGGGTTCCTCTCCTTATTCGGGCGGCGCTCGGCGGTCGGCGTCGCCTGTCTTCTAGCCATCATCGATCCATTTTTCATTTTCCATTTGTTTTGTCTTGTTTTTCCTCACACCTGGTTTCAATCCCCTCAATTACTTGTTGTGTATATTAACCCTCTGTTCCCCCCCCCCCCCCATGTCTTTGTGTGGGATTGTTAATTGTAAGTGCTTGTGCACATGTTGACTGGTGCGCGACGAGTTTTTCTCCCTGTTCGACGCCCGACCGCCGAGCACCGCCCGAACAGAGAGAGGAACCACCTTCGGTGGAAGTCGTGACAGGTACACACAAAACACCTCTCCAAACGTTCCCCCATTTCTAAATGGGACAGGTACACACAAAACACCTCTCCAAACGTTCCCCCATTTCTAAATGGGACAGGTACACACAAAACACCTCTCCAAACGTTCCCCCATTTCTAAACGGGACAGGTACACACAAAACACCTCTCCAAACGTTCCCCCATTTCTAAACGGGACAGGTACACACAAAACACCTCTCCAAACGTTCCCCCATTTCTAAATGGGACAGGTACACACAAAACACCTCTCCAAACGTTCCCCCATTTCTAAATGGGACAGGTACACACAAAACACCTCTCCAAACGTTCCCCCATTTCTAAACGGGACATGCCTTCTTAAAGGGGAAGCCCACCAAAATGACAACGGTGGCCCCTTAGATTTGACAGTGAAAATAAAGCAGTCAGAACGGACAGATACATAATATAACAGCATGAAAATACACCCCTATCCACTCTCCCCCATCCCCTATCCACTCTCCCCTATCCCTAATCCACTATTCACTATCCCCTATCTACTATCCCCTATCTACTATCCCCAATCCACTATCCCCAATCCACTATCTACTATCCCCTATCCCCAATCCACTATTCACTATCCTCTATCTACTATCCCCTATCTACTATCCCCAATCCACTATTCACTATCCCCTATCCACTCTCCCCCATCCCCAATCCACTGTTCACTATCCCCTATCCCCTCTACCCTATCCCCTATCCACTCTCCCCTATCCCCTATCCCCTATCCACTCTCCCCTATCCTCTCTCCCCTATCCCCTATCCCCAATCCACTATTCACTATCCCCTCTCCCCTATCCCCTATCCCCTATCCCCTATCCACTCTCCCCTCTCCCCTCTCCCCTATCTACTATCCCCAATCCACTATTCACTATCCCCTCTCCCCTATCCCCTATCCCCTATCCCCTATCCCCTATCCCCTCTCCCCTATCCCCTATCCACTCTCCCCTATCCACTATCCCCTATCCACTCTCCCCTATCCACTCTCCCCTATCCCCTATCCCCTCTCCCCTCTCCCCTCTACCCTATCCCCTATCCACTCTCCCCTATCCCCTATCCCCTATCCACTCTCCCCCATCCCCAATCCACTATTCACTATCCCCTATCCACTCTCCCCTATCCCCAATCCACTATTCCCTCTCCCCTATCCCCTGTCCCCTATCCCCTATCCCCTATTCACTATCCCCTATCCACTATTCACTATCCCCTATCCACTATCCCCTATCCCCTCTCCCCTATCCCCTATCCACTCTCCCCTATCCCCAATCCCCTATCCACTATTCCCTATCCCCTATCCCCTCTCCCCTATCCACTCTCCCCTATCCCCAATCCACTATTCACTATCCCCTCTCCCCTATCCCCTATCCCCTATCCCCTATCCCCTCTCCCCTATCCCCTATCCACTATCCACTATCCCCTATCCACTATCCAAAATCCTTTTTCCCCTGTCCACTATCCCCTATCTACTAACCCCTATCCCCTCTCCCCTATCCCCAATCCACTATTCACTATCCCCTCTCCCCTATCCCCTATCCCCTCTCCCCTATCCCCTCTCCCCTATCCCCTATCCACTATCCACTATCCACTATCCCCTATCCCCTATCCACTATTCACTATCCACTATCCAAAATCCCTTTTCCCCTGTCCACTATCCCCTATCTACTATCCCCTATCCCCTATCCCCTATCCACTATGCCCTATCCCCTATCCACTCTCCCCTATCTCCAATCCACTATTCACTAGCCCCTATCCCCTATCCACTCTCCCCTATCCCCAATCCACTATTCACTATCCCCTATCCCCTATCCCCTATCCCCTCTCCCCTATCCCCTATCCCCTATCCCCTATCCACTCTCCCCTATCCCCTATCCCCTATCCACTATCCCCTATCCCTAATTCCACTATCCCCAATCCACTATTCACTATCCCCTATCCCCTCTCCCCTATCCCCAATCCACTATGCACTATCCCCTATCCCCTATCCACTCTCCCCTATCCCCAATCCACTATTCACTATCCCCTATCCCCTCTTCCCCTATCCCCTCTCCCCTATCCCCTATCCCCTATCCCCTCTCCCCTCTCCCCTATCCCCTATCCACTATCCCCTATCCACTATCCCCTATCCCTAATTCCACTATCCCCTAATCCACTATCCCCTATCCCCTCTCCCCTATCCCCTATCTACTATCCCCTATCCACTATCCCCTATCCCCTATCCCCTCTCCCCTCTCCCCTATCCCCTATCCCCTATCCACTATCCCCTATCCACTATCCCCTATCCCTAATTCCACTATCCCCTATCCCCTCTCCCCTATCCCCAATCCACTATTCACTATCTCCTATCCACTGTCTGTTTTAGTAAGAGTCTCTAAAGTGTGGTGTCTGCTTTAGTAAGGGTCTCTACAGTGTGGTGTCTGCTTTAGTAAGGGTCTCTACAGTGTGGTGTCTGCTTTAGTAAGGGTCTCTACAGTGTGGTGTCTGCTTTAGTAAGGGTCTCTACAGTGTGGTGTCTGCTTTAGTAAGGGTCTCTACAGTGTGGTGTCTGCTTTAGTAAGGGTCTCTACAGTGTGGTGTCTGCTTTAGTAAGGGTCTCTACAGTGTGGTGTCTGCTTTAGTAAGGGTCTCTACAGTGTGGTGTCTGCTTTAGTAAGGGTCTCTACAGTGTGGTGTCTGCTTTAGTAAGGGTCTCTACAGTGTGGTGTCTGCTTTAGTAAGGGTCTCTACGGTGTGGTGTCTGCTTTAGTAAGGGTCTCTACAGTGTGGTGTCTGCTTTAGTAAGGGTCTCTACAGTGTGGTGTCTGCTTTAGTAAGGGTCTCTACAGTGTGGTGTCTGCTTTAGTAAGGGTCTCTACAGTGTGGTGTCTGCTTTAGTAAGGGTCTCTACAGTGTGGTGTCTGCTTTAGTAAGGGTCTCTACAGTGTGGTGTCTGCTTTAGTAAGGGTCTCTACAGTGTGGTGTCTGCTTTAGTAAGGGTCTCTACAGTGTGGTGTCTGCTTTAGTAAGGGTCTCTACAGTGTGGTGTCTGCTTTAGTAAGGGTCTCTACAGTGTGGTGTCTGCTTTAGTAAGTGTCTCTTCAGTGTGATGTCTGCTTTAGTAAGGGTCTCTACAGTGTGGTGTCTGCTTTAGTAAGGGTCTCTACAGTGTGGTGTCTGCTTTAGTAAGGGTCTCTACAGTGTGGTGTCTGCTTTAGTAAGGGTCTCTACAGTGTGGTGTCTGCTTTAGTAAGGGTCTCTACAGTGTGGTGTCTGCTTTAGTAAGGGTCTCTACAGTGTGGTGTCTGCTTTAGTAAGGGTCTCTACAGTGTGGTGTCTGCTTTAGTAAGGGTCTCTACAGTGTGGTGTCTGCTTTAGTAAGGGTCTCTACAGTGTGGTGTCTGCTTTAGTAAGGGTCTCTACAGTGTGGTGTCTGCTTTAGTAAGGGTCTCTACAGTGTGGTGTCTGCTTTAGTAAGGGTCTCTACAGTGTGGTGTCTGCTTTAGTAAGGGTCTCTACAGTGTGGTGTCTGCTTTAGTAAGGGTCTCTACAGTGTGGTGTCTGCTTTAGTAAGGGTCTCTACAGTGTGGTGTCTGCTTTAGTAAGGGTCTCTACAGTGTGGTGTCTGCTTTAGTAAGGGTCTCTACAGTGTGGTGTCTGCTTTAGTAAGGGTCTCTACAGTGTGGTGTCTGCTTTAGTAAGGGTCTCTACAGTGTGGTGTCTGCTTTAGTAAGGGTCTCTACAGTGTGGTGTCTGCTTTAGTAAGGGTCTCTACAGTGTGGTGTCTGCTTTAGTAAGGGTCTCTACAGTGTGGTGTCTGCTTTAGTAAGGGTCTCTACAGTGTGGTGTCTGCTTTAGTAAGGGTCTCTACAGTGTGGTGTCTGCTTTAGTAAGGGTCTCTACAGTGTGGTGTCTGCTTTAGTAAGGGTCTCTACAGTGTGGTGTCTGCTTTAGTAAGGGTCTCTACAGTGTGGTGTCTGCTTTAGTAAGGGTCTCTACAGTGTGGTGTCTGCTTTAGTAAGGGTCTCTACAGTGTGGTGTCTGCTTTAGTAAGGGTCTCTACAGTGTGGTGTCTGCTTTAGTAAGGGTCTCTACAGTGTGGTGTCTGCTTTAGTAAGGGTCTCTACAGTGTGGTGTCTGCTTTAGTAAGGGTCTCTACAGTGTGGTGTCTGCTTTAGTAAGGGTCTCTACAGTGTGGTGTCTGCTTTAGTAAGGGTCTCTACAGTGTGGTGTCTGCTTTAGTAAGGGTCTCTACAGTGTGGTGTCTGCTTTAGTAAGGGTCTCTACAGTGTGGTGTCTGCTTTAGTAAGGGTCTCTACAGTGTGGTGTCTGCTTTAGTAAGGGTCTCTACAGTGTGGTGTCTGCTTTAGTAAGGGTCTCTACAGTGTGGTGTCTGCTTTAGTAAGGGTCTCTACAGTGTGGTGTCTGTAGGCTGCAGGCTAGTATTGCTTTCCAACAACATGTTTTTGATTAAAGACACTTGGCTAGAATCTCTTTATTAATAATATCGCTACACACACACACACACACACACACACACACACACACACACACACACACACACACACACACACACACACACACACACACACACACACACACACACACACACACACACACACACACACACACACACACACACACAGAGAGAGAGAGACATACAGAGAGAGACATACAGAGAGAGAGAGGTAGGATGGTGGTTGGGGAGGTAAGAGGGGTTGGGGAGGAGAGAGGGGTTGGGGAGGTGAGAGGGGTTGGGGAGGTGAGAGGGGTTGGGGAGGAGAGAGGGGTTGGGGAGGAGAGACGGGTTGGGGAGGTGAGAGGGGTTGGGGAGGAGAGACGGGTTGGGGAGGTGAGAGGGGTTGGGGAGGAGAGAGGTGTTGGGGAGGTGAGAGGGGTTGGGGTTGGGGAGGAGAGAGGGGTTGGGGAGGAGAGACGGGTTGGGGAGGTGAGAGGGGTTGGGGAGGAGAGAGGGGTTGGGGAGGAGAGAGGGGTTGGGGAGGTAAGAGGGGTTGGGGAGGTGAGAGGGGTGGGGAGGTAAGAGGGGTTGGGGAGGTGAGAGGGGTTGGGGAGGTGAGAGGGGTGGGGGAGGTGAGAGGGGTGGGGGAGGTGAGAGGGGTTGGGGAGGTGAGAGGGGTTGGGGGGTGAGAGGGGTTGGGGAGGTGAGAGGGGTTGGGGAGGAGAGAGGGGTTGGGGAGGTAAGAGGGGTTGGGGAGGTGAGAGGGGTGGGGAGGTAAGAGGGGTTGGGGAGGTGAGAGGGGTTGGGGAGGTGAGAGGGGTGGGGGAGGTGAGAGGGGTGGGGGAGGTGAGAGGGGTTGGGGGAGGTGAGAGGGGTTGGGGGGTGAGAGGGGTTGGGGAGGTGAGAGGGGTTGGGGAGGAGAGAGGGGTTGGGGAGGTAAGAGGGGTTGGGGAGGTGAGAGGGGTTGGGGAGGTGAGAGGGGTTGGGGAGGAGAGAGGGGTTGGGGAGGAGAGAGGGGTTGGGGGGGGTTGGGGAGGTAAGAGGGGTTGGGGAGGTGAGAGGGGTTGGGGAGGAGAGAGGGGTTGGGGAGGAGAGAGGGGTTGGGGAGGTGAGAGGGGTTGGGGAGTTGAGAGGGGGAGGTGAGAGGGGTTGGGGAGGTGAGAGGGGTTGGGGAGGTGAGAGGGGTTGGGGAGGTGAGAGGGGTTGGGGAGGTGAGAGGGGTTGGGGAGGTGAGAGGGGTTGGGGGGGGGGGTTGGGGAGGTGAGAGGGGTTGGGGAGGTGAGAGGGGTTGGGGAGGTGCGAGGGGTTGGGGGGGGGGTTGGGGAGGTAAGAGGGGTTGGGGAGGTGAGAGGGGTTGGGGAGGAGAGAGGGGTTGGGGAGGAGAGAGGGGTTGGGGAGGTGAGAGGGGTTGGGGAGGTGAGAGGGGTTGGGGAGGTGAGAGGGGTTGGGGAGGAGAGAGGGGTTGGGGAGGTGAGAGGGGTTGGGGAGGTGAGAGGGGTTGGGGAGGTGAGAGGGGTTGGGGAGGGGGTTGGGGAGGTAAGAGGGGTTGGGGGAGAGAGAGGGGTTGGGGAGGTAAGAGGGGTTGGGGAGGTAAGAGGGGTTGGGGAGGAGAGGGGTTGGGGAGGTAAGAGGGGTTGGGGAGGTGAGAGGGGTTGGGGAGGTGAGAGGGGTTGGGGAGGAGAGAGGGGTTGGGGAGGAGAGAGGGGTTGGGGAGGAGAGAGGGGTTGGGGAGGTGAGAGGGGTTGGGGAGGAGAGAGGGGTTGGGGAGGTGAGAGGGGTTGGAGAGGTGAGAGGGGTTGGGGAGGTGAGAGGGGTTGGGGAGGTGAGAGGGGTTGGGGAGGAGAGAGGGGTTGGGGAGGAGAGAGGGGTTGGGGAGGTGAGAGGGGTTGGGGAGGTGAGAGGGGTTGGGGAGGAGAGAGGGGTTGGGGAGGTGAGAGGGGTTGGGGAGGTGAGAGGGGTTGGGGAGGAGAGAGGGGTTGGGGAGGAGAGGGGTTGGGGAGGTAAGAGGGGTTGGGGAGGTGAGAGGGGTTGGGGAGGTGAGAGGGGTTGGGGAGGAGAGAGGGGTTGGGGAGGTGAGAGGGGTTGGGGAGGTGAGAGGGGTTGGGGAGGAGAGAGGGGTTGGGGAGGTGAGAGGGGTTGGGGAGGTGAGAGGGGTTGGGGAGGAGAGAGGGGTTGGGGAGGTGAGAGGGGTTGGGGAGGTGAGAGGGGTTGGGGAGGAGAGAGGGGTTGGGGAGGAGAGACGGGTTGGGGAGGTGAGAGGGGTTGGGGAGGAGAGAGGGGTTGGGGAGGTGAGAGGGGTTGGGGAGGTGAGAGGGGTTGGGGAGGAGAGAGGGGTTGGGGAGGTGAGAGGGGTTGGGGAGGTGAGAGGGGTTGGGGAGGAGAGAGGGGTTGGGGAGGTGAGAGGGGTTGGGGAGGAGAGAGGGGTGGGGGAGGAGAGAGGTGTTGGAGAGGTGAGAGGGGTTGGGGAGGTGAGAGGGGTTGGGGAGGAGAGAGGGGTTGGGGAGGTGAGAGGGGTTGGAGAGGTGAGAGGGGTTTGGGAGGTGAGAGGGGTTTGGGAGGTGAGAGGGGTTTGGGAGGTGAGAGGGGTTGGGGAGGTGAGAGGGGTTGGGGAGGTGAGAGGGGTTGGGGAGGAGAGAGGGGTTGGGGAGGTGAGAGGGGTTGGGGAGGTGAGAGGGGTTGGGGAGGTAAGAGGGGTTGGGGAGGTGAGAGGGGTTGGGGAGGTAAGAGGGGTTGGGGAGGAGAGAGGGGTTGGGGAGGTGAGAGGGGTTGGGGAGGTAAGAGGGGTTGGGGAGGTAAGAGGGGTTGGGGAGGAGAGAGGGGTTGGGGAGGTGAGAGGGGTTGGGGAGGTAAGAGGGGTTGGGGAGGTAAGAGGGGTTGTAACTGGCCTGCTGTATTTACATTCCTCTGTTCCAGTTGATTTTAAAGCCGTGAAAATATACTATGACATAATTGGCTCATAGTTTGGACTAACATCTCCTAGATATACGGGTGACTGAGTCCACTATAGAATAACTATGGAACAAGTGACTTGCGGATTGAGTTGTCTGAAACTGAAATGACATTATATTCTACAGTAGGGAGATAAAGGAATCTACTTTTCACTGACAGTCACAACTCAACAATTATCTAAGCTCTTTGGTATTTACCGCACGCTCTACCCAAAATGCAGCACTGCCTTTCCTTCCAACTGCAGGGCAGGAACACACACACACACACACACACACACACACACACACACACACACACACACACACACACACACACACACACACACACACACACACACACACACACACACACACACCACAAGGCTGAGAACAGACACACACACACACCACGAGGCTGAGAACAGACACACACACACACACACCACGAGGCTGAGAACAGACACACACACACACACACCACAAGGCTGAGAACAGACACACACACACACACACCACAAGGCTGTGAACAGACACACACACACACACACACACACACACACACCACAAGGCCGAGAACAGACACACACACACACACACCATAAGGCTGTGCCAGGCTGGATCTGATTTCCAACCCCAGGGGCCATGAAACTCAGCTCTAACCAGTACACACACACACACACTCGCCCACAACACACATACGCATACATGCACGGACGCACACACATACACAAACACATGCAAACGCTCGCACATACACACAGGCATCCACGCACGTGAACACGCACACTCACAAACACCCTGTTCTACACAGAACCTCAGTTAGTCTTTGTCAGGCTGAGGGCTGAGGGACTGAGGGGCTGGGGGCTGAGGGGCTGGGGGGCTGGAGGGCTGGGGGGCTGGGGGCTGAGGGGCTGGAGGGCTGGGGGGCTGAGGGACTGAGGGGCTGGGGGGGCTGGGGGGCTGAGGGGCTGGGGGGGCTGGAGGGCTGGGGGGCTGAGGGGCTGGGGGGGCTGGGGGGCTGAGGGGCTGGGGGGGCTGGGGGGCTGAGGGCTGGGGGGCTGAGGGACTGAGGGGCTGGGGGGGCTGGGGGGCTGAGGGCTGGGGGGCTGAGGGCTGGGGGGCTGAGGGACTGAGGGGCTGGGGGGGCTGGGGGGCTGAGGGGCTGGGGGGGCTGGAGGGCTGGGGGGCTGAGGGGCTGGGGGGGCTGGGGGGCTGGGGGCTGAGGGGCTGGAGGGCTGGGGGGCTGAGGGACTGAGGGGCTGGGGGGGCTGGGGGGCTGAGGGCTGGGGGGCTGAGGGACTGAGGGGCTGGGGGGGCTGGGGGGCTGAGGGCTGGGGGGCTGAGGGCTGGGGGGCTGAGGGACTGAGGGGCTGGGGGGGCTGGGGGGCTGAGGGGCTGGGGGGGCTGGAGGGCTGGGGGGCTGAGGGGCTGGGGGGGCTGGGGGGCTGAGGGACTGAGGGGCTGGGGGGGCTGGGGGGCTGGGGGGGCTGGGGGGCTGAGGGACTGGGGGGGCTGGGGGCTGAGGGGCTGGGGGGGCTGGGGGGGCTGGGGGGCTGAGGGACTGGGGGGGCTGGGGGGCTGGAGGGCTGGGGGGCTGAGGGGCTGGGGGGGCTGAGGGGATGGGGGGCTGGGGGGGCTGAGGGGCTGAGGGCTGGGGGGGCTGGAGGGCTGGGGGGCTGGAGGGCTGAGGGCTGGGGGGCTGAGGGCTGGGGGGCTGGAGGGCTGGGGGGGCTGGGGGGCTGGAGGGCTGGGGGGCTGGAGGGCTGAGGGGCTGAGGGGCTGGGGGGGCTGGGGGGCTGAGGGACTGAGGGGCTGGGGGGGCTGGGGGGCTGGGGGGCTGAGGGCTGGGGGGGCTGGGGGGCTGAGGGACTGAGGGGGCTGGGGGGGCTGGGGGGCTGAGGGCTGGGGGGGCTGGGGGGCTGGAGGGCTGAGGGCTGGGGGGCTGAGGGCTGGGGGGCTGAGGGCTGAGGGCTGGGGGGCTGGAGGGCTGGGGGGCTGAGGGACTGGGGGGCTGGGGGGGCTGGGGGGCTGAGGGCTGGGGGGGCTGGGGGGCTGGAGGGCTGGGGGGCTGGAGGGCTGAGGGCTGGGGGGCTGAGGGCTGGAGGGCTGAGGGCTGGGGGGCTGGAGGGCTGGGGGGCTGGGGGGCTGAGGGGCTGGGGGGGCTGGGGGGCTGAGGGACTGAGGGGCTGAGGGACTGAGGGGCTGGGGGGCTGAGGGGCTGAGGGGCTGGGGGGGCTGGGGGGCTGAGGGACTGAGGGGCTGAGGGGCTGAGGGGCTGGGGGGCTGAGGGACTGAGGGACTGAGGGGCTGGGGGGCTGAGGGGCTGAGGGGCTGGGGGGGCTGGGGGGCTGAGGGACTGAGGGGCTGAGGGACTGGAGGGCTGGGGGGGCTGGGGGGCTGAGGGACTGAGGGGCTGGGGAGGCTGGGGGGCTGAGGGACTGAGGGGCTGAGGGGCTGGGGGGCTGGGGGGCTGGAGGGCTGGAGGGGCTGAGGGGCTGGGGGGCTGAGGGGCTGGGGGGCTGGAGGGCTGAGGGCTGGGGGGCTGAGGGCTGGGGGGCTGAGGGCTGGGGGGCTGGGGGGCTGAGGGCTGGGGAGCTGAGGGCTGGGGGGCTGGGGGGCTGGAGGGCTGGGGGGCTGAGGGCTGGGGGCTTGAGGGCTGGGGGGCTGGAGGGCTGAGGGCTGGGGGGCTGAGGGCTGGGGGGCTGGAGGGCTGAGGGCTGAGGGGCTGGGGGGCTGGGGGGCTGAGGGCTGAGGGGCTGAGGGCTGAGGGCTGGGGGGCTGAGGGCTGGGGGGCTGGGGGCTGGGGGCTGAGGGGCTGAGGGGGCTGAGGGCTGGGGGGCTGAGGGGTTGCTGAGGGCTGGGGGCTGAGGGCTGAGGGGCTGGAGGGCTGGGGGCTGGGGGGCTGAGGGCTGGGGGGCTGAGGGGCTGAGGGCTGAGGGGGCTGGGGGGGCTGGGGGGCTGGGGGCCTGGGGGGCTGAGGGGCTGGGGGCCTGGGGGGCTGAGGGGCTTAGGGGCTGGGGGGCTGAGGGCTGAGGGGCTGGGGGCTGGGGGGCTGAGAGGCTGGGGGGCTGGAATTGACCTGGAATATAGTTGGAATGATATGCAAATACAAAATAGTCATATTTGTCTTGTATGATGTTTGGTTGAAAATGACTGAAAAGTGGAAAAATAAATGAACATATTTTTGTGATGGAACACATATCATATAATATAATTTCATGAAATCACAAGTCCAATACAGCAAATGAAAGATAAACATCTTGTGAATCCAGCCAATATTTCCAATTTTTTAAGTGTTTTACAGCGAAAACACAATATATATTTATATTAGCTCACCACAATAGCTTTCACAAAACCCACAAATAGAGATAAAATTAATCACTAACCTTGACCAACTTCATCAGATGACAGTCTTATAACATCATGTTATACAATACATATATGTTTTGTTCGAAAATGTGCATATTTAGAGGTACAAATCCTGGTTTTACATTGTGAATACGTAGCCATAATGCACCAAATTGTCCGGAGATATTTTGGACAGTCACATAATCTAACCAAAGAACACATCATAAACTTTGCTAAAAAATACATGTTGTACAGCAAATGAAAGATACACTGGTTCTTAATGCAACCGCTGTGTTAGATTTTAAAAAATTACTTTAGTACAACATACAGCATGCAATAATCTGAGACAGCGCTCACCAATTCTCCGCCTTGTTGGAGCCAACACAAACCACAAAAATACGAAATAACATCATAAATATTCTCTTACTTTTGATGATCTTCCATCAGAATGTTGTGCAAGGAGTCCTAGTTCCAGAATAAATCGTTGTTTTGTTTTAGAATGTCCATTTCTTCTGTCGAATTAGCAACTTTGGCTAGCCATGTGGAGGGCACATGTCCAAGAAATCTTGAGGAGCGTGTTGAGGAGCGTGTTGAGGAGCGTGTGGAGGAGCGTGTCGAGGAGCGTGTCGAGGAGCGTGTCGAGGAGCGTATCGAGGAGCGTATCGAGGAGCGTAGCGAGGAGCGTTTTATTCTGTCCTCTGTTGTCCTCTCCAGCTGGACCTTGGGGGCCTTGGCATCAGCCAGATGAAATACGTAGTGAGGAGCATTTTATTCTGTCCTCTCCAGCTGGACCTTGGGGGCCTTGATGAAATACGACCCCTTGAAAGAACAACCACATGTTTGGGATCCATTTCTAGCAGACAGAATCACGTCATCTAATTCTCCTTAACTAGCTACAATGTCATTATGG